>NC_141873.1:476481117-476632632 GCF_056163025.1 Triticum urartu | reverse complement strand
GGAGACAGGCCTCCACGGCATCTATGTCGCTTATGGTGTACAACAGCTCCGGAGTGCAGAAGCGGGGGCCGGGGCCTTGGTGGGCGTTAATGATGCGATGCATGAGAGCAGGGAGTTCGTGCCATGTACGGGCGAGGTGACGGCAGTCGAGGTTCAGGGGCTCCACCGAGACACGAGGATCCGGGTGCGAGCCCCTTGCTTGGTGGGGAGGAGGGAGATTATCTCGCCGAGGATTGCATCGGGGAGGCTGCTGAGGCGGTCGAGATCTTGCCCATCTTCGCCGGATCCGCCTCCGTCGTCCTCGCCCATTCCGGGATCGGCCGCCGCTCCCGCCGGCGCCGGTGCCAGATGGCCCTCGAGCGTGGCAGCTTCCCTCTTCCTCATAATAGTCGTGCTAGCGCCGCCAGCCTCCATCTCCTTCGGGTTTGGCCGGTGCAGAATTAAGGTTGGTGGGTGGAGCAAGAGATCATGAGAGCCGCCGGAGAGAGCTGTGGTGGTTTGTCTCTAGGGAGAGTGTGTTTCTGACTTTCTGTGCTGGTTTGACACCGTATAAAGAGCACGGTTTTTTGTAGGACAGGCTACGCGGCACCCTATATCGTAACCGTTCAAGCTGGACCCAGACGGCATATGGATATGTGCTAAGATTTAGAATACAGCAGCTGCTGCAGGGCTCTCAACGCTTAATACTCTGTTGAGATGTCATGTTTTCGTCAGACTAGACCTGCTGCAGGCTTTTGTCACATGCATGCCCAGATGGCCCTCTCTCTCTCCATCCTTTCTCACATGCATGCACAGAGGGCCCTCTCTCTCTCCACTCTTTCTGACACGCACAATTCTCGGACAAAGCTTGCACAGCATAATCTCTCACAAGCTCTCTCTCCTTGCTCTTTGTCATATGCATGCACCTCTCTCTACATGATTTCTCTCTTTAGGACTCTCGCACGCATTCACAACATCACGAGCTCTCCCTCACTAAAAATAATCACAAAAGGTACTCTCACACTAATAGGTATGGCCGGCAAAAGTCAAAGCTCGACTACATGTACTCTTTATAGGTCATTTTCTTGTAGTTGTTTTGACTCGGTTCTTGCTGGTTCCTCACCACAACAGTGTCACATGTGCATGCTTTTAGTGCTCGTCGAGTAAGGAAAAAGGAGAGAGAGTGTGTGTCTTCCATGTCAGGAGAGACAGTGTGTTGCAGTGCATGCAGATGGAGTAAAATAAATAGGAGAGAGTGTGTCTTGCATGCAAATGCCGTGAGAGAGACACAGAGTGAGTTTGTGTTGCATGCAAATATCTGCAGAGAGGGAGGGAGGCGGGTGGAACAGAGGAGGGTGGACCCCGGGACCGAACATCAATGGAGACCAGGCAGTGACACGACTGGGACAGAGCTGGTTGCACGCAAGACCTAGGAGGGAATCTTGCTACTGTTCAGCAGGCCTGCCTTTTCAGACTAAACGCTCTATGGCTACAGAGATACTACTGCTGATGCAAGCACTAGCACACATCTCCATATTATGGCCAACGGCACAGATAAGGGGTACCATGTAGGACGAGCTACAAAGAAACTTTGTGCCGTATAAATAGGAAACTGTCCTATTTGTCTAGCTGGTTGGACGGCGTAGATATTGTTCAATGTGTCGATTTAACGTTGGTTCTTGATCCTATAAAATCTCACTCCCTGTCCCTTCGGGGACATCCGATAAAATCTCACTCCCTCAGCGAATTTACCCTAATTCTCCACCACCCCACCGGCCCTCCCCCCTCCGGCCCTCCCCAACCTCCATGCTTTCCGTTAAGAAGGAACTTCTGTTCATCTTCATTCTCTAGCACTACACCACCAGGCTCGATCTGCAGCGACTGACGGGACAGGAAGAGGACACACGTTTAGTGAGCAGCGCGCTGGCAACATGCACTCGGCAGCCGCAGGTCAATTGTGCCGCCACCTCGCCCGCTGCTCCTTGCCGACGTCGACAATCGCAACTTTGTAAAAGAGAGTTTTGGCAGAGGCGATATTATGAGAAGGATCATGAGAAGGGGTCAATAGCTCATGTGCGACACATTTGGGGTGAAATGGAAGGAGTGCGATGTGGTTGACGAAAATACCCAAATAGCCAAGGCCCACTCAGGCGATTAAAATGGTCATCAACGGGACTGAGCTTATGTTTAAGACATGTGGGTCCCACTTAACAGTGCATCTAGTTACGACCCCACTTGGCAGTGCAGCAGGTGAGACGTGTCCCTGTGCCTGTCTGAATCAGGTGAGACGTGACCCGTTGCTCCCTCCTCTTTGTTCTCGGCGGCGAGCCGGCGATGGCGCCAGAGCTTTTTTTCTCGGTAACCGCAGCGGCGGAGCTTTCGTTCTCAGTGACGACGGCAGCTGTGGTGAGTGAATCCGGAACCCTTTTCCTGCTCCTCTCCTTGTCGAGTTAGATCTCACCGCATAGCATCTGTTTCCCTCTGTTTTTAGTCGATTTGATTCAGATTTGGGTGCGGGGGAGGGAGGCTGACCGCGATGGAGCCGCCAGAGACAACAAGGTCGACTAGGTATGTGCATCCTTTCCAAGCTATGTGATTTGTGCCTCGTCTGCTTCCGCTAGCTCACACTGCCCGCCATTGACAAACAAGGGCAATGGTGCTAGGACATTCGAATTCACTGTCGAATTCTTTCATTCTAAGGCAAAGCTAGGTGATGGTAGGGCGCGAGACATAGAGAGAGATACAATTGTGAAATGGAAGGTTGAATTTGTAGAGATTTATCCACAGGAAATACGGAGCATGGAAGAGAGGGCTGTGAGAAATGTTGTGGAGAAAATTAGGGAGAGCATTTTTTGGGTCCAGAGCAAGAGGTAGCATTGTTGCGGTTTGAGAATTGGAAGGGTGAGTAGGTGAGAATTGAGAATGGTGAAGAGATGGTGAATGAAATCGATTGGCAAGACGGCTGGGCAAGAAAATATACTACATTTCATGAAGAGCTCGTTGATCTGAAATCAGATTCTAAGGTTGGATATGTGCCCTCAAAGTTGGCTTCGTAGATGGTAGATGATGATTGGGCTTCACAAAGATAGATAATGCCCATGTTTACAGGTGAAGTGACAGTAATAGGGGGGTTGATCAAGATGCAGAAGAGGGTTGTGATGGTGCTGCAAGGGTTGTTTGTGTTGATTGGAATCCAGTACAATTAGAAGACACTACTGATTTGGTCATTGCACCAATGGCTAACACTGAGATGGCCAAACTTTTGGCATTCCAGTAGATCCAATAGATGATCAAGATGAGGAAGAGAGGGATGAATCGAGTTTGCCTAATGATGCTAACACAAATGCTTGTGAAGACGTGGATGGATAGTTGATGGAAGATGCTGCAGATGATGTAGATGATGCACATGATGATGAGCTTGTATGTGTGTATGACAAAGAAAAACATGTTATTGAAGTAGGCAAGTTGTTCCCAAGCATGAAGGAGTTTAGAATATGTTCCAAGACTATGTGGACTGATAGAAAGAAATTTTATGCAAGGTGCAGAGGTTTCGATGGAAGCGTCATGCCTTGCAAGTGGTACATACACTAGTATGCGTCGGTGCTATACAAACGGTTTTTAACCCCTTTCCGCAACGGTATTTCGAACCGTCGCCAAGTGAGTGTGGGCGATAGCGGGGTCCTTCCCACACGACCCAGAATTCGTCCAGAATAGGCCCTCCTGGGACACAGACTGGGGTCGTGTGTGATCAGGCGACGCATCGAAACCCAATCATTTCCGTAGGTATTTACATCCCACACGGTGAATCCTAGAAAAACATTTCCGTAGGTATGTACACACTAGTAGAAAACAGGGCTATGGTCCAGGCCGGGTCAGCACATTAGTCCCGGTTCAGTCTAGAACCGGGACCAATGTGGGCATTGGTCCCGGTTCGTGAGCCCAGGGGGCCGGCCGGGCCACGTGGGCCATTGGTCCCGGTTCATCTGGACCTTTTGGTCCCGGTTTGTGGGATTAACCAGGACCAATGGGCCTCGCTCCTGGCCCACCACCATTGGTCCCAGTTGGTGGCTTGAACCGGGACCAAAGGCTCCCCTTTAGTCCTGGCTCATGTCACCAACCGGGACCAATGAGGTGCCTATATATACCCCCTCGTGCAAGAGCAGAGCACAGTGCTCTGTTTTTTCTGGCCGAGGTGGAGAGGGCTTTGTGGTGCTCTAGCTCACCTCCTATGCACATGAGGTGTTCGAGGGAATGCCCGAGCCACACTACTTAAGCTTTCTCCTCTCGAAGCTCGACCTCCAAGCTCCATTTTCCTTGAGATTTGTCTAGATTTAGCGGTCCGTCACGCCCCGTCCCCGTCTTCACCGCCGCTGATCACCTGCGCCGATCTCATCACCGACACCACCGTGGTGAGCCTCCTATTCTTATCTTCTTTCTGAAAGGAAAAATATTCTTACTTGTATGTTTAGATAGATACTTGTATCATTTTCTTACATTTATTATTGCATCTTATATAGTGCGATGGTTTTGGTATCCGCCCCCGTCGGCCCTTGTCCTGTCTATGATTCGGATGTGGTATGTATATTATCTTTATAACTATTGGTTCATTTATTGTTTATCAAAATTATGCCGACCAACGTGACATAGATTTCATTTATCTAGGGTGTATGTCAATCGGAAATGCCAACCGACCCTATTGTCGAGAGGTTAAATTTAGTTGAAGAAGAAAACAATTTGTTGAAGGAAAAAATAAAAAAAATTGAGGAGGAGAAGATGATATTGGAGTTGCATGTTGCGGATGTCGTCGATGATCACAAGATCAAGATGGATGCAATGCGCTTGAAGATTAGAAAGATTAGAAAATATGCCATTCATACCGAGGCTTGGTATCATTATGCCATTGGATCAATTGTTACCTTGGTTGGGATTATGATCGCATTTGTTTTCGCATTGAAATGTTTTACATAGTTTCAATGTATGGTTTAATTAATTAAATGCTCTGGAGAGCTAGATGTTGTTAGATGAGAACTATGTATGCACTTTCGTTTTAATGTGATGATGAACCTCCATTAATTTGGACACTTAATTATATATAATGCACACAGATGAACCGGCAATGGATGTACGGTGACAGACACACCCGCGAGTACATTAAGGGCGTGCATGAGTTTCTCGATGCGGCTGAGGCAAACAAGCAGAATGGTTTTATGTGCTGTCCATGCACTGAATGTGGGAATACGAGGTCTTACTCTAAACGGAAAATCCTTCACCCCCACCTGCTTTACAAGGGTTTCATGCCACACTATAATGTTTGGACGAGGCACGGAGAAATAGGGGTTATGATGGAAGACGGCGAAGAAGAAGAGTACGATGACAACTATGTGCAACCTGAATACGGTGATGCTGCAACGGGGGGAGCTGGTGAAGATCAAGAGGAACCAGACGATGTGCCCAATGATGCTGCAACGGATGAAGCTGCTGAAGATCAAGAGGAACTAGACGATGTGCCCGATGATGATGATCTCCGCCGGGTCATTGTCGATGCAAGGACGCAATGCATTAGTCAAAAGGAGAAGCTGAAGTTCGATCACATGTTAGAGGATCACAAAAAAGGGTTATACCCCAATTGCGAAGATGGCAACACAAAGCTCGGTACCGTACTGGAATTGCTGCAGTGGAAGGCAGAGAATGCTGTGGCTGACAAAGGATTTGAGAAGCTACTGAAAATATTGAAGAAGAAGCTTCCAAAGGATAACGAATTGCCCGACAGTACATACGCAGCAAAGAAGGTCGTATGCCCTCTAGGATTGGAGGTGGAGAAGATACATGCATGCCCTAATGACTGCATCCTCTACCGCGGTGCATACAAGGATCTGAACGCATGCCCGGTATGCGGTGCATTGCGGTATAAGATCAGACGAGATGACCCTGGTGATGTTGACGGCGAGCCCCCCAGGAAGTGGGTTCCTGCGAAGGTGATGTGGTATGCTCCTATAATACCACGGTTGAAACGTCTGTTCAAAAACGAAGAGCATGCCAAGTTGATGCGATGGCACAGTGAGAACCGAAAGAAAGATGGGAAGTTGAGAGCACCCGCTGACGGGTCGCAGTGGAGAAAAATCGAGAGAAAGTACTGGGATGAGTTTGCAAAGGACCCAAGGAATGTATGGTTTGCTTTAAGCGCGGACGGCATTAATCCTTTCGGGGAGCAGAGCAGCAATCACAACACCTGGCCCGTGACTCTATGTATGTATAACCTTCCTCCTTGGATGTGCATGAAGCGGAAGTTCATTATGATGCCAGTTCTCATCCAAGGCCCTAAGCAACCCGGCAACGACATTGATGTGTATCTAAGGCCATTAGTTGAAGAACTTTTACAGCTGTGGAATGAAAACGGTGTACGTACGTGGGATGAGCACAGACAGGAGGAATTTAACCTTAAGGTGTTGCTGTTCGTGACCATCAACGATTGGCCCGCTCTCAGTAACCTTTCAGGACAGACAAACAAAAGATACCACGCATGCACGCACTGTTTAGATGACACTGAAAGTATATACCTGGACAAATGCAGGAAGAATGTGTACCTGGGCCATCGTCGATTTCTTCCGACCAACCATCAATGTCGAAAGAAACGCAAGCATTTCAAAGGCGAGGCAGATCACCGGAAGAAGCCCGCCATGCGCACCGATGATCACGTGCTTGCTATGGTCAATGATTTACACTACGTAATCTTTGCAAAAGGGTCCCGGTGGACTAGCTGTTCCGAATGACGCTGAGGGACACGCACCCATGTGGAAGAAGAAATCTATATTTTGGGACCTACCCTACTGGAAAGACCTAGAGGTCCGCTCCTCAATCAACGTGATGCACGTGACGAAGAACCTTTGCGTGAACCTGCTAGGCTTCTTGGGCGTGTATGGGAAGACAAAAGATACACCTGAGGCACGGGAGGACCTGCAACGTTTGCACGAAAAAGACGGCATGCCTCTGAAGCAGTATAAAGGTCCTACCAGCTACGCTCTTACGAAAGAAGAGAAAGAAATCTTCTTTGAATGCCTGCTCAGTATGAAGGTCACGACTGGCTTCTCGTCGAATATAAAGGGAATAATAAATATGCCAGAGAAAAAGTTTCAGAACCTAAAGTCTCATGACTGCCATGTGATTATGACGCAACTGCTTCCGGTTGCATTGAGGGGGCTTCTACCAGAAAACATCCGATTAGCCATTGTGAAGCTATGTGCATTCCTCAATGCAATCTCTCAGAAGGTGATCGATCTAGAAATCGTACCAAGGCTAAGGAGTGATGTGGCGCAATGTCTTGTCAGTTTCGAGTTGGTGTTCCCACCATCCTTCTTCAATATCATGACGCACGTCCTAGTTCATCTAGTCGACGAGATTGTCATCCTGGGGCCCGTATTTCTACACAATATGTTCCCCTTTGAGAGGTTCATGGGAGTCCTAAAGAAATATGTCCGTAATCGCGCTAGGCGACAAGGAAGCATCTCCATGGGCCATCAAACAGAGGATGTTATCGGGTTTTGTGTTGACTTCATTCCTGGCCTTAACAAGATAGGTCTCCCTAAATCGCGGTACGAGGGGAGACTGACTGGAAAAGGCACTCTTGGAAGAGACTCAATAATATGCAGGGACGGATATTCTTGGTCTCAAGCACACTACACAGTTCTATAGAACTCTACCTTGGTGACCCCGTATGTCGATGAACACAAGAACAGTCTGCGCTCCAAACACCCGGAGCAGTGCGACGACTGGATTACATGTGAACACATCAGGACTTTCAGCAGTTGGTTGGAAACATGTCTCAGAGGTGACAACACTATTTTTGATGAGTTGTACTTGTTGTCCAGGGGACCATCTTTGACTGTATTGACTTACAAAGGATACGAGATAAATGGGAATACATTTTACACGATCGCCCAAGATCAAAAGAGCACCAACCAAAACAGCGGTGTCCGCTCTGATGCAGCAACCGAGAGCGGAAAGGATACATATTATGGTTACATAGTGGACATATGGGAACTTGACTACGGACCTGATTTTAAGGTCCCTTTGTTTAAGTGCAAATGGGTCAATCTGTTAGGCGGCGGGGTACAGGTAGACCCACAGTACGGAATGACAACAGTGGATCTGAAAAATCTTGGGTACACTGACGAACCGTTCGTCCTAGCCAATGATGTGGCATAGGTTATCTATGTGAAGGACATGTCTACCAAACCAAGAAAAAGAAAAGATAAGGAAGCGAATACATCATACGATGAGCCAAAGCGCCACATAGTTCTTTCAGGGAAAAGGGACATCCCGGGAGTGGACGGCAAGACAGACATGTCTGAAGATTATGAAAAGTTTCATGAAATTCCTCCCTTCAATGTCAAGGCGGACCCAAGCATCCTGATAAACAATGAAGATTATCCATGGTTACGGCGCAATAAGCAAATGACACAAGCGAAGAAAAAGTGAAGACTTTCTCCCGCAACTTTGTAACACACGAACATGCTACCATTGTCCGTTTTGTACATGCACATGCTATGTGGGTGAAATTATGATACCATCCCAACTTTCAACTTTTTCAGAGTTCATTTGAAATGCTTTCATGTCTTATGGTTTGGCCCTCGTAATACCATGACCATTAGTCCCTGGCCCATGCCAACTTTCAACTTTCTAAAACTAATGGCACTAACAGAAAGTTTATAATTTTGCTCCTCGCCCCTGGCCCATGACCATTTGTCCCGGTTTGTGCCACAAACCGGGACTAAAGGGTTGGTCCTCGTTGCGGGCCGAGTTTAGTCCCACCTAGCCAACCGAAGGGGGCTCACACCGGTTTATAAGCCCTTCCCTCTCTGCCTTGTTGAGCTCCCCTCAAAGTGAAAATAGATGCCCTAATAGAGAAAAGTTTAACCTAAATTCGTAGTGAATTTCTCTGAAATTCATAGAAATTTACTAGGACTTTAGGTTGAATTTTCTCTATAAGCGCATCTATTCTCATTTTTTTAGTAAGTTAATCACAAACTTGTGATTCAAACAATTTTCAAAGAATTCAAATTTTAATTATTCAAACTTGAAAACTAATGGCACTAACAGAAAGTTTATAATTTTGCTGACCTAAAATAAAAAAGAATTAAAAAATAAAGCAAAAAACAAAACAAAATAAATAATACAGAAAACAAAACAAAAAAACTGGAAAAAAAATAAAAATAGCAACAATAAGTATTTTGTTGTAAGTAGAAACAAAATAAAATAAATAAAGCAACAAAGAAAACAAAAAAACTAAAAAAGTGTTTTCAAATTTGAAAACTAATGGCACTAACAGAAAGTTTATAATTTTTCTAAAACTAAAAGAAAAAAGAATTAAAAAATAAAGCAAAAAACAAAAGGAAATAAATAATGCAGAAAACAAAACAAAAAAACTGGAAAAAATAGGGCTCACCCCTATAATATTTGTTATGACTAACTAAAATTACCAAATTGAGTATAATGATAAAACACAGTAATATTAAATAGCAGGAAAAAGATTGACTCAAAAATCAATTTTTATAGTAAAGTTATTTATAAACTATTAAAATTTTAAAACTACAAAACTATAAGAAATCACTACAAAACTATAAGTATTTAGTTCTAAGTAGAAACAAAAAAACAAAAGAACAAAAAGTGCCACCTACTGGGCCCCCACGGCCTGAATACGACTAGAAACCCTACCATGGGCCAGGATTCAGGCCCGTGGGAGGCCCAGTAGGCCCATAGGCACATATTGCAGTGTTAGGCCCGAAAGCCTGCTTTAGAGAGGAGCTCGAGAGGGAAGGCGCACCGCACCTTATAAACAGGTGCGCCTCCCTCGCAACTAGCGAGGTGGGACTAAATATTTGGGTTTGGGGCAGCACAGGCCTTTGGTCCCGGTTGGTGGCACCAACCGGGACTAAAGGGGGCATTGGTCCCGGTTCGTGGCCCCAACCGTGACCAATGTCCCCCTTTAGTCCCGGTTGGTGGCATTGGTCACGGTTCGTGCCATGAACCGGGACCATTGCTCTGGGTATATAAGGTAGCACTTGTGAAAATTTCGCAAACCGCTCCCATTCGCCCCCGACGCCCCCAGGCCGTTCGTCGTCGTCGTCGCCGCCCCGAGCCCGTCGTCGCCCGCTCCCCATCGCCGTCGCCCCGCGCCGCCGCAGGCCTTGTCCCCGTCGCTGCTTGCGCCGTCGCCGGCCTCCTCCTCGTCGCTGCGTGCGCCATCTCCGGCCCCCTCCCCGTCGCCTCGCGCCGCGTCACCGGCCTCCCCCGCGCCGTCGCCCCTGCCCCGCCCGTCGCCGTCGCCCCTGCCCCGCCCATCGTCGTCGCCCCGCCCCGCCCGTCGCCGTCGCCCCGCCCTGCCCGTCACCGTCGCCGCGGCCCGCCCGTTGTCGTCGCCCTGCACGTTCGTCCGGCCGGCGCCCCTCCCCTGTTTTTTATATATTATATATGCTTGTGTATATTGCCTCTTTGTGTATATTATGTATATATGTGTTGTGTATATTGCTTCTTTTCATATATATGTTTGTATTTTGTATTTTTCTTTTTTATAAAAATGCAGTTAGGTTTAAATATTTAGAAAAGGATTATCTATATATGTTCTCTGATTTAGTACATTTTAGGTTACTTTCATTTTTAGAAAAGTTTTATATATTTAGGAGAGGAAAAAGGAAAATAAGAAGAGGAAAAAGGAGAAGAAGAGGAGAGGAAGAAAATGAAGAGGAGAAGAAGAAAGGAATAGAGGAGAAGAAGAAAAAATAGAATTTTTTTTCTATTTTTTCTTCCTCTCCTCTATTCCTTTCTTCTTCTCCTCTTTTTTTTCTTCTTTTTTTCTTCGATCTTCTCCCCCTCCCGATAGGAAAGTTTTATATAGAAAGTTACAATTTTAGAAAAGTTTTATATATGCAAGAGTTACAATTTTAGAAAAAGAAGGATAGGAAAGAAGAAAATAAGAAGAGGAAAGAAAGAAGAAGAGGAGAGGAAAAGAAGAGGAGAAATAAATAAGAAGAAGAAAAAAGAAGAAAAAGAAGAGGAGAAGAAGAAAGGAATAGTGGAGAAGAAGAGAAAATAGAATATTCTATTTTCTCTTCTTCTCCACTATTCCTTTCTTCTATTTTCTCTTCTTCTCCACTATTCCTTTCTTCTTCTCCTCTTTTTTTCTTCTTTTTTTTCTTCGATCTTCTCCTCTAGCTATTCCTTTCTTCTTCTCCTCTTTTTTTTTCTTCTTCTTATTCTTCTTCTTAATTTTTATCGGGAACGAGGGTGTCGAGGATCGCCGAGGGGTCGAGGGTCGGGAACTAGGGTAGAGGGTCGAGGGTCATTAAGGGGTCAAGGGTCGAGGGTTTCAGGGTCGACGGTTCGAGGGTTCTATAGGGTCGAGGGTCGAGGGTTCCAGGGTCGTCTAGGGGTCGAGGGTTCCAGGGTCGTTGAGGGTTCGAGGGGTCGAGAGAGGTTTCCTAGTGTCAAAGTATTGAAGAAATCCATGCCTTCATCATTAGCCGGAAGTAACCAGGGCATGTTGGTACGAAGTTCTGCAAAGTTGTTCTGGAATGGAGTCCCGGATAGGATAATCCGCCTTTTGGTACGAATTCAGCAAAGGCCTTCCAAATAGTGATATTCGGAAGGCTCTTGCTGAACTTTGTACCAAAAAGTGAATTATCCTATCTGGGACTCCGTTCCAGAACAACTTTGAAGAGCTTCGTACCATCATGCACATGTTACTTTTGCCTAATGATGAAGACATGGTTTTGTTGAATCCTTTGACACTAGGCAACCTCCCGACCCCTCGGCGATCCTCTCGAACATGAGAGGAAGAAGAGGATAAAAAAGAAGAGGAAGAAGAAAAAAAGAGGAGAAGAAAGAATAGAGGAGTTCTTCTCCTCTATTCTTTCTTCTCCTCTTTTTTTTCTTCTTCTTCCTCTTTCTTTAGCGGGAACGAGGGTCGTCGAGGGACATAGATGTAGTGTCGTCGTTGTCGATATATACCCCCTCCCGATAGCTTACTATGATTACGTAGCTAGTTCTACGTTTGGCACTAATATATCCATCTGTCATGTTCGAATAATAATTGCCATGTTGTAAATATTTGTAGAAACTATGGACACCGCCCTAGACGAAGCAAAAGAAGCATTGTTGAGGGACATAATCGCAGAAGGAAGTGATGTCGTCTCGTTTTTTCTCAACGAAACCGATTGTCTGGAAGGAGAGGGTGAACAAGCTGGCTACGGTGACCTAATGCTGGTGCAAGAAGAAGAACATGAGGACGGCTCCGGTGACCCAATGCTGGTGCAAGAAGGAGACCGTGATGACGGCTCCGGTGACCGAACTGAGTCCGG
The DNA here is from genome assembly GCF_056163025.1 of Triticum urartu. NCBI lineage: Eukaryota > Viridiplantae > Streptophyta > Magnoliopsida > Poales > Poaceae > Triticum > Triticum urartu. Next base: position 476,620,300 of record NC_141873.1, on the reverse strand, counting down.
CCAGGTATATATATTAGTTAAGCCTGTTTTGGTATGTACACATATTAATTAAGAGTTTGTTCTTTTTTCTAGCCCTCCAGATCGAGAGAACTTCGGTAAAGAGACGAGGCCCGAAGAAAAAGTTGAGCTCGCATGAAAAGTTTGAGATCATAGCAATCGCGCCCGACGGCCAACCGATTGAACCCCTCCGGACAAAGAGGGCATTTGTCGCTCAGTGCGGGGTTCTGGTTAGGGACAAGATCCCGATAAGCATCCAGCAATGGTTTAAGCCGGCTACAGAAGACCCTGAGGTGTCTTATGTCAATGATATGCAGAAAAATGATCTTTGGACTGAGCTGAAGTCAAATTTCACCCTACCGCCAGAGGGTAATCCAGAGAACCCAGTTAAAGAGAAATTAATCAAGTCTTTTGCTCTTAAGAGGATGGAAGAACTATTCAGGAGGTGGAAGAAAGAGTTGAATAAGTTTGTCGAAAATAATGAGACACCAGAATTCAAGGGCAGATATGAGAAGATCAGAGATCACTGGCCCGCATTTGTGGCCCACAAGACATCGGAAAAGAGTAAGAAGATGTCGGCGACAAACAAGCAAAATATTGCGAAGAACAAGCTTCATCATCACACGGGGTTAGGTGGCTACCTCGTAGCCCGGCCTAAGTGGTCCAAGACTGAGAATGATCTGGTTGATAAAGGGATCGAACCAGAGACAATTAACTGGCCAGACCGTTGCCAGACTTGGTTCTTCGGGGCTGGCGGAACCTTGGACCCTGTAACAGGGAAGTGCATTTGGACGAACGATCAAATGGACATACCAGTCAGGAAGCTTAAGTAGTATATCGAAGCAGCGCAGGAAGGGACATTCTTTCCAGATAGAGAGAACGACGAGCTCACAATGGCCCTCGGGAATTCTGAGCACCCTGGACAGACACGAGGCACGCCAGGCTCCATTCCGTGGAAGGTTGGGTTTCCAGACTCAGGAGGTTACAAATCCCATGAGAGGAGGAAAAAAGTGCAGCAGACCCAAATGCAGGCGCTGCAAGCAAGGGTAGACGCAATAGAGGAACGAGAGGCAAATCGCAGCAAACGTACTGCCGAAGCCTCCCCCGAAGCTACCCCGCCATCTCAGCGCAGAAGCAGCGTGGCTTCCAACGAGCTGCTTCAGCCGGAGCATGCCTTGACGGCTCCTGCCAGCTATCCCGTGGATGCTATCACGGAGTCTCAAAATTGCCACCTTATGACGCAATGGATGAATTTGAAGGTCAAGGCGGCTGTTGGCTCTGTTTATCCTACTGAACCCGGCGCAACTTTTCACTGCCGGCCGATTCCAGAACGATATGCTAGGGTGATGGTGGATGAAATAATGGAGGGATTTGAGGACCTCCAGCTTGACCACCCTACCGGTGAAGGGGAGACTCGGCTGGGGTCTGCTCTGAAGACTCCATGCCCATGGCGGAAGGAGCTCATCAACCTTCCGAACTGGACGCCTCCGCCTCCTCCTCCTCCTCCGGCGAGTCAGGGCACTCTGCCTCCTCCACCGCCTCCTCCTCCGGCGAGTGACGATCAGGGCCCTCAGCCGGCTCCTTCTCCGGCGCGTGGCGGCACTGCGCCTCCTTCTCCGCCTGCGCCGACGTGCCCGAGCAGCCAGCCTCCTCCTTCTCCGCCTCGTCAGCAAGGGCGTAAGAGACCTGCCGCCGCTCCAGCTGCTCCGGCGCGTCGTAGTCCTTCTCCTCCGCCTCGTAAGCAAGTAAAGAAGACAGCTGCTCCGTCTGCTCTGTCGGCGTCTAGCAGTACAACCAAAGGCGGGAGGACATACAGATTCGGTCCTTCTCTGAAGACTCCAGAGAAGTTACCATATGAGAGGACCCCGGAGGAGAACGCCGAGATCGCGCGAACCGAAGTGGGTGACTGGTTTCAAGGGTTGAGAGCAAAGAGACATCCACCTCCGGAGGAGAAGGTAGATCCGGTGAAAGTGAAGCGCACTCTGGCTGCCCTGACAAAACCACCGAAGTCTCCGCCGAAAGGAAACTATGAGCGCATTATTGGAAAGGAATTTGCCGAAGCGGAGCGGTCGGGAAGTACTGTCAGTGATCAAAGGCTGAAAGAATGACGAGCTGGGAAACAAATTGCCCGGCTCGGCGAACAAGCGAAGCAATCGTTCCCCCCGCTCAAGGTGCCTAGCCACAACATCGCTAATGATCCGAGGATGGTGTCCGGTTATAGCAATCTTGCAGATTACCTGCCCGACGAAGTACATTATGAATCCATGGACGTGCAGATACAAAGATACGAGTACGGGAAGCCTCTCATCAAAGATGAAAGATCTCTATCAACGATGATGCGAAGATTGCATGATTGGTACTTGAAAATCTGCAGAGACTCTGGGGGGAGGATTACTTTGTATGTGAAACTTAAAAAGGAGCATGACCTCGTTGGAATTGAACTGTTGCCTGTTCCTTTTGAGGATTTCTATCAGTTTTTCAATCAATTGGCCCTCGATAAAACAACGGTCGCCTGCTACTGTCTGTAAGTAATACTACTTCTGTCATTAAGTTTCTCTATAGAGCTTAGCTCTTTCATTGCATGTATTTATAATCATCCTCACTATATTATGCAGATTGAAGATCGCCGAATTGAAGAAAAGGCAAGTCGGTGATATTGGGTTCATTAACACATATCTCATAGATGCAACTCAGGTTAAATTTCATGCCGCAGCTACCGAGGCCAACTTGCTACGATCGTTCGTAATAAATGAAAACAAAGATATAATACTCTTTCCTTACAACTTCAAGTGAGTGTTACTGTCTTGTGCGTATTCGGTTTCCCTTATATATTAGTCAAGGTTATAGTAATGTAATTGATGAGTTATGCATGCGTGTGCAGTTTCCACTATATTCTCCTAGAGATTAAGCTTGAGCAGGGACTAGTAACCATCTTAGACTCAAGATGAAAAGATCCTCAGGACTATGCAGACATGACTCAAATACTCGAGAAGTAAGTTAAATCGATCATTATCCACCATATCAGCAACTTTGTTCATTTCCTGATATATCAAGTAATTGTTTTCTTTATCCGGCAGGGTTTGGAGAAAATTCACCAGAAAAGCTCTGGGACTGCCGAAGGAGCTGCAATTTAGACACCCGAAAGTAAGTACTATAGTAGCATTTTAAGTGCATCTACTAGTCATTCAAGCGCTAGTTTCATCAATACCATTTGGCATTCTTGCTTATCAGTTTGATTAACCTCTATTTCTTGTAAAGTGGTTGTGGCAGGAACAAGGGAATGATTTCTGTGATACTACGTTTGCGAGTCCATCCGCTACACGACCTGTGAGCAGGGCTACACTGACGAACAATATGAAGTACGTAAATAACAACATTCACAATTTTATTTTATTACCATCATTTGTGTTGAGTTTCATTCATTCATATATATGTGTATTGACCCCCTTCTTTAAATTAGATGTTTCGGAAGCGGGATGAACTCCTAGCACCAGCTCGCATGCGAGCAATTCAAGAGGAATTGGCGGCATTCTTTCTTGACCACGTGATCCCTGAAGACGGAGAATTCTATGTGGACCCTGAGTCCATATGATTATATTTGTAAGAGATAATTATTGTATATATGTAGCCGGTAGTGTCAGATAGATATACGAGAACTTTTTGTTCGACCAATCTCTCGGAGAAGGAGAGGTGGTCGATATCACTTCTCTCTGTATGCATATATGTTCATGACGATCTTCTGTTTCCTTCGTTTGCTTACTAGCTAGCTAGCGTGTCTAGTCCTCTCTATACGTATGTATAGTACATAGCGTCGACCAAGCACGGACATAAGAGAGGACACTTCTCTCTATTAATTATAGCTAGCTAACACAATATATGAAACACCTAAATTAACCCCCCAAAACCCCCAACCCCCCCCCCCTTCAAAAAAAAACAAAAACCCCAACCACAGAAATCCTGACGCGTGGATGCCTATTGGTCCCGGTTGGTCCCATCAACTGGGACCAAAGGGACTCCTGCCTGGGCTCTGCGCACTGCCCACGTGGAGGCCCATCAGTCCCAGTTCTGGATTGAACCGGGACTAAATGGTCGGGGCATTAGTACCGACACTTTAGTCCCGGTTCAGGAACCGGGACTAAAGGCCCTTACGAACCGGGACTATAGGCCCTTTTTCTACCAGTGACATCCCACACGGTGAATCCCACAAAAAAATTCGTAGGTATGTATATCACACACAGTCAATCCAAGGAATATGTTTGCGTTCTTATGTACAACCCACACAGTCAATGCAGGGAAAACGTTTCCGTTCGTATGTACATCCGACACAATTTTATGTGTAGGCTCATGTGTGAAAGGTGTAACTATCACACGCTCTGCCTTGGTTAACTGTTTGCTTTTATCAACTACATCACACGCGATTTGATGTAGAAAACTGTGTGACATTGGGATATCCATCACAAGTGCTTTCACTGCCAGAACCGTTTGCAAAGTTCCATGACCATTTGCTGTCTTTTTATTTTTGTCTGTAATTTATTATTCGAATTGGAAATTTTGAAATATGAGACGTGCAATTCAAATTCTCAACACAATGGTTCAATAACAAATCCATAAATAAAATTGCTAGTATAATATGTTCAGTAATTACAGGATTAGGCAGCAATTAACTATGATGAACCATAATATTTAAAGGCGGTAAAGGTGAAGAGACAAGTGTAAATCATTTTGACTGCCAACGGTGTTGAAGAAGCGAAATTCCCATAATGTGCCTTCCTGCATGCCATAGGCACGAACCAGTTTTGTCCAACCGCTTGTGACGATCGCCGGCCCATCAAAACCGGCGGATCTCGGGTAGGGGGTCCCGAACTGTGCGTCTAGGCCGGATGGTAACAGGAGACAAGGGACACGAAGTTTTACCCAGGTTCGGGCCCTCTCGATGGAGGTAAAACCCTACGTCCTGCTTGATTGATATTGATGATATGGGTAGTACAAGAGTAGATCTACCACGAGATCGAGGAGGCTAAACCCTAGAAGTTAGCCTATGGTATGATTGTTGATGTGTACGTTGACCTACGGACTAAAACCCTCCAGTTTATATAGACACCGGATAGGGTTAGGGTTACATGGAGTCGGTTACAATGGTAGGAGATCTACATATCCGTATCGCCAACTTGCCTTCCACGCCAAGGAAAGTCCCTCCCGGACACGGGACGAAGTCTTCAATCTTGTATCTTCATAGTCTAGGAGTCCGGCTGAAGGTATAGTCCGGCTATCCGAACACCCCCTAATCCAGGACTCCCTCGGTAGCCCCTGAACCAGGCTTCAATGACGACGAGTCCGGCGCACAGATTGTCTTCGGCATTACAAGGCGGGTTCCTCCTCCAATTATTTCATAGAAGATTTTGAACACAAAGATAGTGTCCGGCTCTGCAAAATAAGTTTCCACATACTGCCATAGAGAGAATAATATTTACACCAATCTAATCTGCTGACATATTCTGTAGCATGACGCACCACGGCCAAGCCTTTATCCGAGTCGTTTCATTATCCCACCTCAGTGCGTTATGCGAGGCGGTTTCCTTGGCACGTCTTGTTAAAGCAGAGATCGTGTTCCCTTATCCCGGGATTCTCATCAATACCGGCGTGGGTAAACCAACCGCGCCATTGATTACGGCGCTTGGAGATAAGCGAGTTTTACCAGGCTGGTGGGGACATGTAGTTGCGTCCAACCATATAAGGGGATAAGGATCCACCTTTTCACCTACGCCTTCTTCCTCCTTCGCCTATCCATTCTTGCGCACTCGAGCTCCAACGCCCAAGTCCGCACTCCCCACCTCAACCTCCTCTAGCCATGTCCGGAGCGGGAGGCAAGTGGATGGTCTCCTCCGTCACGGAGGGACATATCAAAAAGCTGAGGAAGGCCGGATACCTGTCTAACGACATCGCGTACCGGCTCCCCGAAATGGGGCAGCTCATCCCCACCCCTAGGCCCCATGAAAGGGTGGTGTTCCTCCCCCATTTCCTCCGCGGACTGGGCTTCCCTCTCCACCCATTTGTCCGGGGGCTCATGCTCTACTATGGCCTGGATTTCCACGAATTGGCCCCGAACTTCGTCCTCAACATCTTGGCGTTTATCGTCGTGTGCGAGGCCTTCCTCCGCATCCGCCCCCATTTCGGCCTATGGCTCAAGACTTTCAACGTCAAGCCGAAGGTGGTGCGCGGCAACCAGGCGGAGTGCGGAGGCGCCATGGTGGGAAAGATGGCCAACGTCCTATGGCTCGAGGGCTCCTTTGTGGAGACCCTGAAGGGGTGGCAATTGGGGTGGTTTTACATCACCGAGCCGCGCGACGCCGAATGGGTCGCACCCCCCGAGTTCCGATCCGGACCCCCTACGCGGCTCACCTCCTGGAAGGAGACGGGCCTGTCTTGGGGTAAAAAAGGAGAGCTGACCGGACTCCAAACATGCATCCAAACCCTGGCGGACAAGAAGCTCAAACTTGTCAACGTAGTCCAGGTTATGGTCATCCGCCTGATCCTTTCGTGTCAACAACGGGCTTTCAACCTGTGGGAGTTCGACCTGGCGCGACACCAAACTCTGAGCAGGCTCTTTGACACGACGTACGAAGATGCCTGGAAGGTGCTTTTCAAAGGCGCCGAGGCTCCCACATCCGCTACCGAGGATCGCGGATTCAGTGCGCAGCGTCATGCTCTCGCAGTAAGCTATTTTTTTCCTTTTAGAGGGTATCAGTTTTTCATAGTTTGACTCCATGCGGGATCTAAGCTCCCTTACCTTTCACAGGATTGGCAGGTGACGTCCGGACAGATCAACTGTCCGACTCCTTTGCCCGAAGGCCCAGCGGACGCTCGCTTGGCAAAGCTGCTGGTTCCGGCACCCTATGTGGTGCTGGAGAAGAAGGCCGTGAAAAAGGCTGCGGGGACTCGAAAGAGTGCCCGGCGCCAGGAGGTGTCGGATCCATCATCCGATGGTTCCGAGGCGCATTCCTCCCGTGAAGACGAGGAGGAAGAAGAGGAGAACTCTCCCCCTCCAGCGGGAGGAGAGAAGAAAAGGAAGGCCGCCCTCTCTGGGGAGGCCGGAGGGTCCAAGAAGGGGAAAACCCTTCCTCCGGACTACTCCACCGACGCCGACGGCGGAGAGGAGTGGCAGCCCAGGGCCAAGCCCCTGGCAAAATCGTAAGTATCCGGATACCAGAGTAATTCATAGTATTCGTTTATTGCACAACTTTCCCTTACGTCAAACATGTTTATCCAGCCCACCTAAAGAATGGCTCGACGCGTCATCGAGCAGCTCACTGGACTCGTCGGATGTGAACTCGCTTCCGACGGCTTCCTCCCCCCGCCCTATGAACGACACCGAAGTGTTGTCCCAATAGGTTCCAAGCCGGGAGGAGGTGGTCCTGGAGGCGTCGCAAGGCGACCTCCCGGACTCCAGGAGTAAAGGTGATGAAACCCCTCAGGGCTCCAAGTCTGGCTCTAGGCCGGACACCGCTCCGGAACCTTCAAAGGTTCTAGAGTCCGGCGGGGGACCTCCTTCCAAGAGGAGCAAGTCCACCATGCCGACGGCCCCCGTCCAACCGGAGGCACCGGAAAATATGTTGGAGGCGCTCCAAGGCGCCTCCATCGACGAGGAGCACCGCACTATTATGAGTGCGGTGGTCCAGAAGGTTCAGTCCGCCAAGAGCGGACTAACTGAACTTGTACTAGCCTTTTGACAGGCTTTGAGGTAAGTAAAGAATATCTAAATAATAGTAACGCATAGACAGTAGCCCCTGATGCTCTGTTTGGCGTTCGGGAAGAAAAGCCGAATAGAGAATCAAATAGAATTCGCAGGAGTCTAACAAAAATGAGTCAATATGCATATGCAGGCTTCCCTGCTTGCGTCCGCCGCACTGACTGCGGAAGTGGACACGCTAAAGCAAAACCTCGAGCGGTCCGAGCAAGAGCTCGGGCGTGGCAAGAAGCAGCTCGAGGACAATGAAGGTAAGAAATACCTTGTTTTTAAATATATATAAAAAGGTGCAATTGCAAAGAATGACAGGATTATCGTGGCTATTTTAGGGGCCACGTCTGAAGTGGCGACCCTTAAGCAGGCGCTGGTCGAGGCCGAGAAGAGGGCAGCCTCGGAGCGCACCGAGGAGAAGTATGAGGCCGAGGTTGGCAAGGTGCGGCAAGAGCTCCAGGCTCTCATGGAAAAACATGAGAGTTTGGAGCTTGACTCAAAGACGCGAGCGTCCGAGCTCGCGGTGGCTATTGAAAATGCCAAGTCTGCCAAGGCCGAATCCCAGAAGAGCCTCCAGGAGATGGATGAGGTGAAGAAGATAGCGGCAGGTAAGGCATTCTTTATGCAAAGCAAACACATAAACATGAGTTACTTGTTACTTACCCGAATCCGGAGCTCTCCAGGAGCGTTCGCAGATCTTCCCCGGAGTGTGTCCGATGCCGCCGCATTCTATCGAGCCGAGGAGGGCAGCTCGACAGAGAAGGAGTTCTGGTCTCAGTATGCTGAGGCCGGACACCCCGTGCCCCTAAGCGACCAGCTGAAGCAACTGGTCGAGCTCCACAAGGCGGCCGAACAGGCCATGAAGGGCCTCATTGTTCGGCTGTGGCCTGGAGGGGCTCTGCCTGGGAGCTATTTCGGGCTGGTGCGGTGGCTGGTGGAGGCCTGTCCAAGGCTCGAAGTCATCAAGTGCTCCGTCTGCATTGAGGGTGCCCGTAGGGCCCTTGCCCGTGCTAAGGTGCACTGGGGCAAGCTGGATGCTGAGAAGCTTGTGAAGGACGAGCCACCGCCGGGGAAAGAGCATCGCTTCATCATGACAGTCAGTTTTAGCTTTCTCCACTGAGGTGCTCGACCCAGCTCAACTGGAGCACAATCGCAGTGGTTCTCCTAGTGCTACCTTAGACGATATAGCGGAACGTAAGGCACCAAAACATAGGAGCCGGGCAAACCCAACTATTGACCCAAGACATGATTCGGAGCCGATGCATATAATGCTATAAGTTTGGGGTGCCGCACTTGTTAAAGTGTTTGGACTTCTTACACCATATTGAGGGGTACTAAAGCCCCTGGCGTATTTTGGCCATACGAACGTGTAAGGGTGCAACATGTCATTATGGAACGTATATAAAGAAAAAAGGTAATGCAAAAATAGACGAAAGCTATGCATTGTTTATTAAAAAGGGCTGCGATCAAAGCAGAATGATACAAATAATGTGATAAGTGGAAGGTTGGACTAGTTAACATGTTTGTTCCAGGGGCAATATGCGGAATAGTATGCGGAACAGGTATACTGCTCGTGATAGAGACCACCTGGGGGTTCCGTACTGCAGCGTGGCTTGTCTGCTTCCCTGGTTCTTGCATTGTTTGTGCGGCAATTGAACTGCCGAACAGGCCTTCCGAAGGACGGAGTCCTGAAAGTAAGAGAAAATTAAAAAATCGGCAGCCCCTGGTACGGTTTAAGCCGTATTTTTGGGCGTGCCGTGATGGTGCCCCTCCCCCTGTACCCATGATATCTCTAGAGCGTAGTTATGTACACGAAGTACTGACGTCGCCTTTTTGCGAGGGTTGGGGTTGGGGCCGCATTGTTATGCCTGCTCAGATCGTGCCAGGCGATCTTGTTGTAGGTTACTCTGGGCGCGCTTGACGGTGTCCGGTCGTTTAGTGGCCGGACTAGAGAACTGCCTGGAGAGGCTGCTTTGTACTTCCGCTGCAAGGGCCACCGTGTGCTCCACCATTCGGAGGGAGCATTCGGTGTTTCCATTGACTGTAATTACTCCTCGAGGGCCTGGCATCTTGAGCTTAAGGTATGCGTAGTGCGGTACCGCATTGAACTTAGCGAATGCGGTTCGCCCGAGTAGTGCGTGATAACCACTGCGAAACGGGACTATGTCGAAGATTAACTCCTCGCTTCGGAAATTATCCGGAGATCCGAAGACCACTTCAAGTGTGACTGAGCCTGTACAGTTGGCCTCTACACCTGGTATTACGCCTTTAAAGGTAGTTTTGGTGGGCTTAATCCTCGAGGGATCTATGCCCATTTTCCGCACTGTATCCTGGTAAAGCAGATTCAGGCTGCTGCCGCCGTCCATAAGGACTCTAGTGAGATGAAATCCGTCAATAATTGGGTCTAGGACCAATGCGGCAAATCCGCCATGACGGATGCTAGTGGGATGGTCCCTTCGATCAATGGTGATCGGGCAGGAGGACCATGGGTTGAACTTTGGGGCGACTGGCTCTACCGCGTATGCGTCCCTTAACGCGCGCTTCCGCTCCCTTTTGGGGACGTGGGTTGCGTATATCATGTTCAACGTCCGCACTTGTGGGGGAAAACCCTTTTGTCCACTGTTGTTCGGTGGTCGGGGCTCCTCGTCGTCATCGCTATGCAGCCCCTTGTCTTCATTTTCGGCGTTTAACTTGCCTGCCTGCTTGAACACCCAACAATCCCTGTTGGTGTGATTGGGCGGCTTTCCGGGGGTGCCATGTATTTGGCACAAGCGGTCGAGTATTCGGTCCAAACTGGACGGGCCCCTAGGATTCATTTTGAATGCCTTTTTCCGCTGACCGTATTTAGAGCCTCTGAATTCGGCATTAACTGCCGTATCCTCAGCATTGTCGTCGTTAATGCGGCGCTTCTGCTTGTTGCGACGCGACCTGCCACTACTATCCCTGGTGTCCGAATTACCAGGGTTCTTGGTCATATTGTTGCTACGAGCAAGCCAGCTGTCTGCTCCCGCGCAAAAGCAGGTCATGAGTGTCGTGAGTGCTGCCACAGATTTTGGCTTTTCCTGTCCAAGGTGCCGGGCCAGCCACTCGTCATGGATATTGTGCTTGAAGGCTGCTAGGGCCTTAGCGTCCGGACAGTCTACTATTTGATTTTTCTTTGTTAGGAACCGTGTCCAGAATTGCCTGGCCGATTCCTCTGGCTGCTGAATTACATGACTTAGGTCATCGGTGTCTGGGGGTCGCACATAAGTGCCCTGGAAATTGTCGAGGAATGGGGCTTCCAGGTCCTCCCAACAACTGATTGATCCTGTTGGCAAGCTGTTAAGCCAATGCCGAGCTGGTCCTTTAAGCTTGAGTGGGAGGTATTTGATGGCATGGAAATCGTCGCCGCGGGCCATGTGGATATGAAGGAGATAATCCTCGATCCATACCACAGGATCTGTTGTGCCATCATATGATTCAATGTTTACGGGTTTGAAACCCTCGGGGATTTGATGATCCATTATTTCCTCTGTAAAGCATAGTGGGTGTGTGGCGCCTCTGTACTGGGCGATATCATGACGTAGCTCCAATGAGCTGCGTTCGGCCCTGCCGAATTTGTGGCCGGCGTGATGGTTACCGTCTCCAGCCGTGGGGCGCCCACGCGACCCGTAGATGGAGCGTGTTTGCCTTGCCTTGTCCTCCAACATGTCTCGTAAGTCCGGCGCATGTTCCCATGCCTTGGTACGGGGTGTGGCTTGAGTGGAGGGCCGGGAGGCCTCTCTGTCGCGGCCACGAGGTGGCCGTCGGCCGCATCAAGTGCTTCCTCCTCTAATCGGGGTAGCAACCTGCGCTTCGGGTAGCTCTTGGAGGGGCGTTCGAATTTATGCTCTTCGGTCGCAAGGACTTTGGTCCATCTGTCGACCAGCAAATCTTGATCAGCTCTAAGTTGTTGCTGTTTTTTCTTGAGGCTTCTTGCCGTGGCCATAAGCCTGCGTTGAAAACGCTCTTGCTCGACGGGATCCTCTGGCACGATGAATTCTTCGTCGTCGAGGCTTGCCTCGTCTTCGGAGGGAGGCATATAATTATCGTCTTCGACCTCTCTGTCTACCGCTCCCTCATGAGGGCTGGTTTCTCCATCCTCCTATGCTAAGTCTTGCTGGAGGGGTTTTCTTCGGCACTTTCCGGAGTATTATTATCTGCCGTGCTGGAATCGTCGTATTTGTTTTGGCGGGATTTTGAGCGGCGCCGCTGACGCCGGCGCTTAGGCTGTTTCTTGGAGGGGTCATCCTCCGCTATTCCATCGCCATCTCCCTCTTTTGAGGTGTCCACCATGTATATGTCATATGACGAGGTGGCTTTCCAGGGCCTAGTAGGCACTGGTTCTTCATCATCTCCTTCATCGGCGTCCATACCGTCGATGTCTTCGGAGTCGAAGTCGAGCATGTCGGTTAAGTCGTCGACAGTGGCTACAAAGTGGGTGGTGGGTGGGCTTTGAATTTCTTCATCGTCCGTACCCCAACTTTGCTGACCGTACTCCGGCCAGGGCTCTCCTGATAAAGAGAGAGACTTTAGTGACTTCAGGATATCGCCGAAAGGCGAGTGCTGAAAGATGTCGGCGACAGTGAACGGGGCTGGTGTTTGGCAGGGGCGTGGAGGGTTCGGAGTCCGGAGAGGAGTCCGGCTCCTTGGAGTCATGAGTCTCGTAGAGTACGGGGCTGGTGTTTGGCTCAATCGCCGTTGGGGTCGCAGCCCCCGGGGTGGCATCCAACCGCCCATCCTCGATCGGCGCAGTTGGCTCCGAATTAAGGGTCGGAGCCGATGCGGGTGCGGCATCCAGGGCACTGTTCGGCGGCAGAGCTAGATCATGCTCGTCGTGACAGTGCGGCGTGCTCGGCAGTGGCTCGAATCCGTCGAAGATCAAGTCCCCGCGGATGTCCGCCGTGTAGTTTAAACTTCCAAATCTGACCTGACGGCCAGGGGCATAGCTTTCGATCTGCTCCAGACGGCCAAGCGAATTGGCCCGCAGTGCGAAGCCGCCGAAGATGAAGATCTGTCCGGGGAGGAAGGTCTCACCCTGGACTGCATCGCTATCGATGATCGTAGGAGCCATCGAGCCTGACGGCGATGACACAGAGGAACTCTCAATGAAAGCACCAATGTCGGTGTCGAAACCGGCGGATCTCGGGTAGGGGGTCCCGAACTGTGCGTCTAGGCCGGATGGTCACAAGAGACAAGGGACACGAACTTTTACCCAGGTTCGGGCTCTCTCGATGGAGGTAAAACCCTATGTCCTGCTTGATTAATATTGATGATATGGGTAGTACAAGAGTAGATCTACCATGAGATCGAGGAGGCTAAACCCTAGAAGCTAGCCTATGGTATGATTGTTGATGTGTACATTGACCTACGGACTAAAACCCTCCGGTTTATATAGACACCGGATAGGGTTAGGGTTACATGGAGTCGGTTACAATGGTAGGAGATCTACATATCTGTATCGCCAAGCTTGCCTTCCACGCCAAGGAAAGTCCCTCCCGGACACGGGACGAAGTCTTCAATCTTGTATCTTCATAGTCCAGGAGTCCGGCTGAAGGTATAGTCCGGCTATCCGAACACCCCCTAATCCAGGACTCCCTCAATTATCATGGTAGCATAAATTATATACTTCAACCTTAGTTGCCTTCACTCCGGTCATGTAGTTTGCAAGGTAATCATCAATAAATAGCTTCAGAAACCACTGAAAAGAGAAAAATATCAGATACTGATCTCTAATAGAGTAACTTGTTGTGGGCAGGGGGAAAAGCAACACATTACTTATGATCATAAAGTTCAATGTTGTCTTCGACAAAGTGTAAATAAAGAGCTTAATTCCAATCACCCGTTTCTTTCGCCTAACAATCTTTTTTAGTTTCCTCACTTGACGCTTGTTCATAAATATCTCATTTTCCCATAAACAAAAGGGATTGAAGTGTGGATCAGTACCGTTCATATATGTACCTACAAGCAACCAGTAAAAGTTAGAAGCTAAACTGAGGTTGCACAAATGATGTAAAATACAACTACCTGTGTTCCTAAGTACAAGTATTTTTTTGAGATTTCAATATGAAGTACATACGGGTTTATATAGAATTATAAATATAGTTTAGATTAGAATCTAGATTCACTCATTTTTCTCCTTATGTAGTCTATATTGGAATCTCTAAAAATACTTATATTTAGGAATAGATGGTGTATAAGACATGGGAGGCAGCTAACCTCGACGGCAAACAACAGCATCGCCCATTGTAGCCCTGTGTAAGTACATCAGAAGCCAATGTTAACTACAACAGGGTTGACAAAAATAGCAAATGGTAATAAAAGAACATCATCTGTAGTGATATCTTCATTGCAAAAGAGTAGCACGGTAGCAAAGGGACGGATTAAAAAATGGATACAACTGTTAATTGCAACAGTCTTAACAACATCCTAATTCATGTTTTTTAAGTTTGTAGCCATTGAAATACAACTCTTTAAAATGGATACAACTGTTAATTGCAACAGGCTTAATGGCCATTGAAACCGGTACTGATAAAAATGCAATTGGCAGAGTTAAACATCACATGATAGGTGTTGCCAGAGCATATAATGGCCCAGTTGTCTATAAGAAGGTAGGGAAAATAGCTAAAATGTGTTAGGCATGTTTACTACAACATGCTTAATACATCAACCGTACAAAACATAGCCATTAATTGCAACTGGTATTGGTAAGATTGAACTAGTGAGTACATACTTGGTAGGTCTTGAGAGGTAGTTATTAGGGTACTTCATCTTGGCCAGAGCCCGCCCAAAGTCAGCGGCAGCGGAGGCGAGCTGTTTCTCCGTGTCGAAGCGTGGATCAGTGCCACTGGCATGTGTACCTACATGCAACCAGTAAATGGTAGAAATTAAATTGCAATTGCACAAATGATGTGAAATACTATAAGACATGAGATGCAGCTAACCTTGATGGCAAACAACAGCATCGGCCGTTATGACCTAGCATAAGTACATGGACAGGCATGTTAAGTAGAACAGGGTTAGCATCCACCAAAAATATCAAATGGGCAGCATCTCTAGTATACACTACTAGAAAAAACCCTATTAGTGGCGCACCTATTTTCGTTAGTAATGGCGCACTATAGGTGCGCCACTATTAACACGCCACTAGTAACAGATAGTAATGGCGCACCTCTGATGCGCCATTAGTAATCCAGATAGTAATGGCGCACCTCTGGTGCGCCACTACTAACCCTTAGATGCTCCACTAGTATTCCCTCTAGGTGCGCCACTAATAGCATTATAGGTGCGCCACTAGTAATAAAGGAAGGTGCGCCACTAATAAGGGCTGAAATGCGCCACTAGTAATTTATTTGGAAAACAAAAAATAATCCAAATTTACAGAAAACAACCTATAAGGAAAAATAATTTAAAAACAAAAAATGAAATAGAATCACAATTTTTATTATAGTAAGAATATTACAATATCTTTACAAGTATCCAATAAAAGAAAATTTATAAGGAAATAAAAGAAAATTCTAAAACTAATCTTCTAGTAATCTTTTCATCTTTTTCTTTACTTTATCCCTACAAAGAATGATAGAAATATGTGAGAATGAACATTGCAGAGAAGTGAAATTGAGCAATTATTTGCATCCGACATCGAAGATCTAAGATACCTTGAATCATAGACATGGGTCATTTCATGAAGCCAAGAGTCTATGCCATTCAGGATGCATACTTCCCTGTCACAAGAACTTAATTATTCAGTAAACACAGTCCTAAACTTGGAAAACCAGCAAGTTGAATATGCATGCATCTTACCTCCCTCAGTTGCTTCCAGTTAGTCACTTGCGATCAAGATGTCCCTTCCTCCTTCCATAGTTTGTTGACAACCTTCAATCCCTGATTAGATTACAAAAGGAAGCAGATCAACAGAGGGGGTCTGAGTAGGAACCACAAGACGAAGTGCTATAGTTTATCAACATGGTCTGCTCTCAAAATCAATTTGGAATTCTCCAAGTATATTACTAAAATAAAGCTTCAGACTGCCACAAGTAAATTTCCAAGTACTACAAATTACAGTGAGTGATTCAGATAAAAAAAGAATGACTGGAAGATCGCATTAGTTGATGAATTTGCTCTGTGCCAGCCAACTTTGAAAACATAGAAGTGTACCTATACATACATAGGAAACAGGTCATGCATCCGCCAAGAAAAGGAAACGTATCAAAATCAATACAGATCGTCTTTTAAAAAAACTGAAATCAATATAGATGGCAACTAGTATAGATTGTCGCGAGAATGCCAGAGGCAAACTGAAACACACGCGAGAACTCTTGTTGCGAGAACGCCGTCGAGGGTGGGCATCTTGAGGAAGAACTCGGAATGGCGCTGGTGATGCCCTGTGAGTCGTTCGACCACTCAAACGTGACCCGGAAAAACTGACTCCCCTGCCATCATTGATTTCATCTCCCTTTTGGAAATATAAAAACTGTATAAATTACAAATATTGGCTCCGGCAAGAAAAGAAAAGGAACCAAATCTGCACTGATTGTTCTTTTATTTTGGATTGAAATCAACAGTACAGATTGCAGGGACAAGGCCAAGAGGAAAACTGAAACGCATGCGGTGTAGGGAAGGAGATGGTGTGGTGAGTTCAGAGATGCAGGGTGGGGTGAGAGGAAGGGAGAGGAGGCGACTGCTTACGGGGGTTGGGTGTGGTGGCGCTGACAAGATGGAAGGAGACGCCATCGTCCTTGGCCGTCGAGGATCTTGTGGACGCTGTCGAGGACGGATGAGTTGAAGTCGCCGAGGTCGAGCATGCCGCTCTTGACCAGCACCGCCGTGCCGCGGATCTTGCCCTCCTTCCATGCCTGCTTGTTCTTCCCCGTCAGCCCGTGCAGCAGCAGCATCTCCAACATGGCTGCGGGCGCGAGGAGGGAGGGAGCGATGGAGAGCTGTGGAGGCGTAGGGCGGCTAGGTTGGGTGGAAGGAGTAGGACGCGGTGGCGGTGGTTGCCACGACCTGTGGATCTGAGGCCTCACTCCCTCCTAGGAAGAGACGGAGAGGGGAGAGGGTGGGGGCACCGGCGACGGGATGCAGGGCGGGGCGGGAGGTCGATGGTGAGGCTAGAGGAGACAAGAACGCCGGTGTGGATGGGGATAGGAGGTCCACGGCGAAGGCGGCGGGTTTGGAGGGGATCGATTCGAGGGGAGAGGAGGAGGAAGCGTTGTGTTGTGTTGCTTTGGTTGGATTGGATTCTCTTTTCACCAGACAAAAATCCTCGAATCAGGGCCGGTCGGTGCAGCACATAGCAATGGCGCACCAGGGGGTGGTGCGCCATTGCTACACAAAAATGCCCACCTCCCCTGGCTTACCAATGGTGCATCTTTGCTAGGTGCGCCATTGCTATCTAAAATAGCAATGGCGCACCTGGCAAAGGTGCGCCATTGGTAAACCTAGGGAAGGGGGTGGACTCGGGGAAAAAATAGCAATGGCGCATTGGACTAAAGGTGCGCCACTACTAAAAAAATAACAATGATGCACCTGCTTCTGGTGCGCCACTGCTATATAGCAGTGGCGCACCACCACCATGGTGCGCCACTAATAGGGATATTGGCTATAGCCATTTTTCTAGTAGTGATATCTTCATTGCGGAGAGTAGCATGGTAGAAAATGGATAGACTAAAAATGGATACAACTGTTAATTACAACATGCTTAACAACATCCTAAGTCATGTTTTGTAAGTTTTGTAGCCACTGAAATACAACTGTTTAAAAATGGATTCAACTGTTAATTGCAACAGGCTTAATAGACATTGAAACCAGTACTGATAAAAATTCAATTGACATAGTTAAACATCACAAGGCAGGTGCTGCCAGAGCAGAGAATGGACCAGATGTCTATAAAAAGGTAGGGAAAATAGCAACAACGTGTTAGTAATGTTTACTAGAACATGCTTAATACATCGACCGTACAGATCATAGCCATTAATTGCAACTGGTATTGGTAAGATTAAATTGGTGAGTACATACTTTGTAAATTCTGAGAGGTAGTTGCCGGGGCACTTCATCTTGGCTAGAGCCCGTCCAAAGTCAGCGACGGTGGATGCGAGCTTTTCCTCCGAGTCAAAGTGTGGATCAGTGCCACTGACATGTGTGCCTACAGGAAACCAGTAAATGGTAGAAGTTAAACTGTAATTCCACAAATGATGTGAAATACTGTAAGACATGGGATGCAGCTAACCTCGATGGCAAACAACATCATCGGCCGTTATGACCCTACGTAAGTACATGGACATGCATGTTAAGTACAACAGGGTTAGCATCCACTAAAAATAGCAAATGGCAGCATCTCTAGTGATATCCTGAGTCATGTATTGCAAGTTTGTTGCTGGTATTGGTGAAATTGAGATGGACACGGTAATATTTGAACATCACACAGTGTGCAGTACTGAAATAAACAAGGCACGAACATGCTTAATACATCAACCGTACAAATCATAGCCGTTGCAAGTGGTATTGGTAAGATTTAGCTGGACAGATCTTACCTGTTAAGTCCTGGGGGGTAGTCGCTGGGGGACTTCATCTGGGCCAGAGCCTGCACCATGTCGACGGCGGCGGAGGCGAGGTGTTCGTCCGGGTCAACACGCACAGCGGCCATTGCGCCATGGACCGCCATCAGCTCCTGGCGGTGGGGATTTGGAGGCATGAGGATGTTTCGCAGGCGCCATTTAAGCAATTAGGCCAGGGCCGTGACAGAGATCGGTAGGTTACCTGACTGGATCCAAGCAGAACGTAGATGTGGTTGAAGGTGTGGTTGCGGCGGCGGCTATTTGAGATGCCGGTAGGGGGAGGCGTGAGGGGGGGGATACTAAGTGTGGGGATGTGATTGGAGGAATAAATTCTGAATTCGCGCGCCTAATGAAAATTTCGCTACGAAACTTGAAACTTGGGCGGGGGAAACACACAACATGGACGAAGCGTGTAAAATACTCGTGTGCGAGAAAAAAGAAAGTTGGCAGATCCCGTCTCCAAAAAATTTACACGTGTACTTGAACTTTTTTCGGTCAATCGTACGCCTGGTTTATTAGGAAACATTGCACAGGTAACTGACTTATGGGTCATTAACACAAAAAACGCAGACGGATACAACATAGAAACCGTGTGTTTTGTGATCTTCTAATGATTAACGCAAAAAACGCACATGGGCACACATGCTAATCAACGCTCAAAGCTCTCAAAGGATGCTCTTACCGACATTGTACGTTAATACTACAAACTTAAAGTATTACTGGTAATTTTCTCTAATACTACAAACTTAAACTACTTCTCACATGCTGCCATCGGGGAATGCTGGCCAGACGCCGGCGTTCTCCTTCCCGGCCTTGTAGGCGGCAGCCCACCGTGCTTCGATCTCCGCCAAGCTCTCATCACCACAGCGTGCGATCTCTTTTTTCTTGTGGCGGCGGGACTCTCTTTTCTTGACTGCTTTCTGCCTTTTTCGCTCCTTCTTTGCAGCTTTGGTCGCCTCTAGATCCACCACCCATCCGGCCATGATAGCCTCAAAGTCTGCCCATGTAACTATCTGGCCGTCGGAGGCGATAAACTCGGCGCGGCGAGATGCCATTGCTTCCTTACGATGTGTGCGGTCGCGGGCGGCGAGGAACGCGGCGCGGCGGGATGCCATTACTTCCTTACCAGTTACTGTGTGCCACGGTGCCATGGACGACGCCTAGAGAGAGTTCTTGGACGGAGGGGCCGGGCAGCCATACAGTGCGGTGGTATTCAAGAGCTCAACGACAAACGACAACAGAAATTTGGCTTCCCTTACAATTTTGCCCGTTCATTATCGCACACAGTTCATCTCCTTCGCTTCCGGAAACACTTGCGCTGAGCCTGTTGTGTGTTACGTTATGATTGGCCGAAACCCCAGCCACGCGGACCGCGTATGTGCACCGTAGGATGCGCCACGATCGAACGACAATCTACGTCTGTAACATCCCAAATTTTCGATTTTGAATGTTATACATAGGTCATCTTATGCATATCATATTTTATCTGCATTTTGGTTGTGATCCTAAAAATCCTAAGCAACTCAAGGACCCACGGAGAGAGTTGGGGATTTTATTATTTCCATATTTGAATTTTCCTCAAATATTGAAAAGAGGGTCATTTTGATTTAATTATTTTTCTCTCCGAAATATTTCGTATTAAAATATATGAGATGAGATAATGTGACTTCTCCAAAATAAAAGAAATATTAGAGGAAAAATGATAAAATCAAATAAAAAATTTTATTTGGATTTTATTGCTATTTTATTTGAATTAGAAAAATTTGCATTTTTCAAAATTGCATTTTAGGCCAAGAAAATGTTCACTTTGTTCTAAATATTTTATTTAGACGGTGAACATTGTTTTTGG
This sequence comes from Triticum urartu, assembly GCF_056163025.1. Taxonomy (NCBI): domain Eukaryota; kingdom Viridiplantae; phylum Streptophyta; class Magnoliopsida; order Poales; family Poaceae; genus Triticum; species Triticum urartu. The sequence goes on along the minus strand of NC_141873.1, from coordinate 476,600,145 downwards.
CATTTTTATATATTTTATATATTTATTTAGGATTTTTCCCCTTTTCGGCGGTTTTGTTTAAAAAAAAGTTCCTGGACCGAACTGGGCCAAGGGCCCAGCCGACCCAGCTTCGCTGCCGCGTTCCCCTGCTCGCCCGCGTGCCGTCGCCGGACTCGGAGGGAGTCCGAGCCCTGCCCGACGCCACTGACCCCCTCCCCAAGTCGGACCCCCGCCGCCGCCTCTTCCCCCCCTTTAAATACCACCCGCCCTCCCTTGGACCCCGAGCCGCCCCGCCGCCTGCGCTGCACCTCGCTGCCTGCCCCGCCCTGCCGCACCGCACCACCCCGCCGCCACCCGCGCAGCCGCCCCGCCTCGCCGTGTTTGAGCTTATCTTGATGAAAAGAAGATATATCATGTTATTATTAGTGCTAAACTTTCAGAGCATGAAGAAGAGAAATTATTGAAAACTCTGAAGAAGCACCGTGCTGCTATTGGATATACTCTTGATGATCTTAAGGGCATTAGTTCCACTCTATGTCAACACAAAATAAATTTGGAGAAAGACGCCAAACCAGTTATTGATCACCAACGGCGGCTAAATCCTAAGATGAAAGAAGTGGCAAGAAAGGAAATATTAAATCTCCTTGAAGCAGGTATAATTTATCCCGTTGCTGATAGTCAGTGGGTAAGCCCTGTCCATTGTGTCCATAAGAAGGGAGGTATTACTGGCGTTCCTAATGATAAAGATGAATTGATTCCGCAAAGAATTATTACAGGTTATAGGATGGTGATTGATTTTCACAAATTAAATGAAGCTACTAAAAAAGATCATTACCCTTTGCCTTTCATTGATCAAATGCTAGAAAGATTATCCAAACATACACATTTTTTCTTTCTAGATGGTTACTCTGATTTCTCTCAAATACCTGTGTCAACTGATGATCAAGACAAGACTACTTTTACTTGCTCTTTCGGTACCTTTGCTTATAGACGTATGCCTTTTGGTTTATGTAATGCACCTGCTACCTTTCAAAGATGCATGATGGCTATATTCTCTGACTTTTGTCAAAACATTTGTGAAGTTTTCATGGATGATTTCTCTGTTTATGGATCCTCTTTTGAAGATTGATTGAGCAACCTTGATCGAGTTTTGCAGAGATGTGAAGAAACTAACCTTGTCTTGAATTGGGAGAAGTGCCACTTTATGGTTAATGAAGGTATTGTCTTGGGGCATAAAATTTCTGAAAGAGGTATTGAAGTTGACAAAGCTAAATTTGATCCTATTGAAAAGATGTCGTGTCCCAAGGACATCAACACTACTAGGGAAAAGGCTAGCAGCAGCGGGGGTTCTAGGTATATCAGTAGCGCGGGGACCGGCGCTACTAATAAGGCGCTAGAGCTAACCCGTAGCAGTAGCGCGTGCACACCCGTGCTACTGCTATACAAGTGTAGCAGCAGCGTGCTTCATGGAAGCTCGCTACTGCTAATAGCTCTAGCGCGCTTTGCCTGGATGCGCTACTGCTACTGTGGCGCTGCTGCTAACTTTTCTCCACTCGCTACTACAAATTTTAGTAGTTTTTTGTTTTTTCCTGCATATTTTTTTTGTATTTGAATAGGCTTTATACAAGAATATTTAGCAGATACAAATGTCATCATGATACACATACAAATGGCTGCGAGACCACAAATGTAATCATGGCATATACATACAAATAGTCTCATCATAATCATCATCCAACACAAAGTGGCATCTCGTCATCATCTCGAAAATAGCGATACATGCAAGTCTCGAACACTTGCAACTACAACGTCATCCATCTAAACAATGGTATACGCGAGAAGAGCTATCACTATGAGTGAGAGTGGAACTATGCAGTACATGAGGCGGCGGTTATGAGTCCTCTCTCGCGCTAGCGTGAACCTCAAGTAACTAGCTTCGGCTTCTTGTCTGGTTTTGAAGCCTTTATGGCTGGCGCCCGAGACCCCATTCACTTGCGCCTGACACTCAGGCCACTCGCTGTACACCCCCAGAACCTTCCCTTTGTACACGACATAGCACCGCCATCTCGCCATCAAGAAACCAGGTACATGTTAGAGATGCGTGTTCATCAAGAGGATGTACAGTCATATGCAACAAAATATATTAGAGCAAAACGAAAAAGACATGGTTAATTAGCAACTAGATGTAACATACAGTACGCAAACTAATTAACTAGAGGTACGTAGGTCATCGTACGTAAACAAACAAAGTAGCGTTACGCAAGTTCGACAGGGACTGTGGACATCACAAAGTTTCATCGCTATAGAAAGTATACAAGTTCCACCGACACATATCATCATCATCGGCATCGTAAATCACTAGAAGTTCCATCCTTCCATATCATCAAGGATGGACCCTAGCTTCTTGAACGGAGTGAGGTCTTGACGTTGCATGCCTATGCGAGTTCGGACGTCAGCTCGCGATATAGGGCCGTGGTGGAACACTCCCTTCTCATCGATGACTTCTTTCATGATGATCGTCGCAATGTCCCTTTGGATGCGAAAGAAGTCATCTCTAAGTTTATAATACACTTCTCCATGAGATTCTAGCCACATGTGGATATGTTCATCATTTCTACTTGTCATGCGAAGCTTTTGGTGATCCGTGTTGAACTCAATCATGAGATGGAGGATGTAGAATCCATCCTTCTTGCTTGGTTTTGGGACATGGATGCAGCAGAAGTTAGTTTTATGCGCATGTGCCCATCTTCTTGTTCATTTGTTTCCTGATTTGCATGTGGCCATCTCTAATGCTGAAGCCTTGGAGAAAATCTTCTAGAATATTGATTATGTTGGTGCAGTCACTACTAGAAAAACGGCTATAGCTAATATGGGCATTAATGACGCACCATGTATGTGGTGCGCCACTGCTATATAGCAGTGGCACACCAGATACAGGTACGCCATTAATGTCCACATTACTAATGGCGCACCTGGTGTGTTGTGCGCCATTACTAGTTTTGCAAAAAAAGATAAAAAAATTGTTAGTAGTGGCGCACCAGTGGATAGTGCGCCATTACTAGTCTTCACTAGTAATGGTGCACTATCCATTGGTGCGTAACTACTAACATGTTTTTTTTTCAAAATTAGTAATGGTGCACCACACACCAGGTGCGCCATTACTTGTCGGATTTCGGGTTCCGGCAGACCCTTGAGGTTCGAACACTGGGGTGCGCGCGGAGATTTCGCCTTCTACCTACCTGCACCCCTCCGCCTCGCTAAGATCTAAGCTATGGAAAGAACAGCACAAGAGACACAGGGTTTATACTGGTTCGGGCCACCGTTGTGGTGTAATACCCTACTCTAGTGTGTGGTGTGGTGGATTGCCTCTTGGGCTGATGATGATGAGCAATACAAGGAAGAACAGCCTCGCGAGGGTCTGTTCTTGGCTGGGGGGATGAACTACTAGGAGGAGTTCAATCGCCCTTCTCTCTCTCTCTCTCTGTGTGATGCTACTCGATCCGATCCTACCTTGTTTCTCTCTTGGCTTCTAGATTCTCCCTTCTCGATTGCGATCCTCCTACCCTGTGGGTGGCTAGTCCTATTTATAGGAAAAGGCCCTGGGCCTCTTCCCAAATATTGAGCGGGAAGGGCGGCAACAATTGGCCATTTTGAAGGGGAACATCTGGTACACTTATCCTGACTAAAGTTGGTCCTCGCCTGCCAAAGGCTCTGGTGGTGATGCTGGCTTGGGCTCCACAATGACTTCCTCCCTGCCGTTGGACTGGTCTTGGTCTCGTTGCACCGAAACGGGTGCCTTTGCTTGATGCACCTGGCCTGTGTTTGTGTGGATGTACAACCTTCCCCCTGGTTGTGCATGAAGAGGAAGTACATTCACATGAGTATCTAATTGAAGGGCCGAAACAACCAGGGAACGACATCAATCTGTATCTGGGGCTGCTGAAAGAGGAGCTAGACACGCTGTGGAAAACGCCAGCCAATACGTGGGACGCCGCAGAGAAAGAATATTTCCCTATGAGAGTTGCACTGCTCACGACGGTGCACGACTATCTCGGTTACGGATGTGTCGTGGGACATGTGGTCCACGAATTTTGTGCATGCGTCAGGTGCATGGATGACACAACGTATCGCCAGCTAGATAGAGATCTCGGGTCTTCGAAAACCGTGTTCAGGGGACATCGAAGGTGGCTTCGCGACGATGACTCATGGAGAAAACGCAAGGATCTGCTCGATGGTGAAACCGAACCCCGAAGATGCCCGCGTACGAGGAGCGGCGAGGAAATAGACGAGCTGTTGAAAAATTGGAAAGATTGCCCACCGTCGGGAAAGAAGCGAAAGGCGCCAGAGCCGGGAAAGAAGCGAAAGGTGCCAGAGCCGCTGCTGAAGGTATGGAAAACAAGGTCTGTTTTCTGGGACTTGCCGTACTGGCAGATCCTCCGTGTGCCTCACAGGCTTGATGTCACGCATATCACGAAGAATGTGTGTGAGAATCTACATGGTACCCTGCTCAACATGCCAGAGAGGACCAAAGATGGGCCAAAAGCAAGGGCAGACTTGAAATCAATGGGCATCAGGGAGGAGCTTCATGCTAATGATGATGATTATGATGATGATGATGATGAGGCAAAGGACACGAAAAGTCGTGTCAAAGGCAAAAAGGCCAAGAAGATCGGAAATGACTGCCCTCCTGCATGCTTCACCCTAAGTCAGGAGGAGATCGAGCAGTTTTTCACCTGCCTCATAGGAGTAAAACTTCCTTACGGTTACGCGGGGAAGATAAGCAGATACCTAGACTCAGCGAAGCAGAAGTTCAGCGGGATGAAGTCTCACGACTGTCTCTGAGCAGAACTCGATCCCATTATAGCTGAAGAAGAAGGGACAGAAAAGAAAGCATAACAAGGGTGCGAGCCAGCCGACACCGAGTATAATCCGTGCTAAGGACGGGCCACCTTCACCTAAGGATATCTTGAGGAGGGTGCATGTGGCGGGTAGGCCGATACTACCGACTAATCTGCTCAATGCTGCAACTGGTGCTATGCGGAGTCTGCATGACAGTGTTCTTTCTATGGAGAAGTGGCGTCTCTCCAAGAATGATGTGGCATACCCAGTTTTCATGGCCAAGGTGCCAGAGCGCATGGACTTTGTCGATAGCACCATCGGGGGTATGATCGTCCTGCGGTTTGATGACATCTTCGCTATGTTTAACCTTCATCCGCTGCACTACACCTTCATTCGGCTATTTTCGCTCAGTATGGAGATGCGGATCATTAGAGAGAAGACACCGAACATCATGATAGTTGACCCCTTCTACATGCGTGCCAAGATCTTGGGCAGCGCTGGGGACCGGCAAGTCGCGAGTTCATACCTCGAAGGCGTCATTCTGGCGCCGATGAGATCCATGGAGCTATTCTGAGATAGCAAGCACTAGCTCCCAGTGCGACTTCATAAAAAGCAAGAAAAGATAAGATCGAAGAACCCAGATAAGGATAACTTCCTCGTGCCTTACTTTCCCGAGTAAGTCATCCCCTCACCGCCCCATAACATATGATTTCTTAGATTTCGATCGTTCTTTTTTTCTAACATTCCGTGTTTTGTGCAGTGACACACATTGCACACTCATCCTCTTAAGCCCGAAATATTCCATGGACATGTATTTCGACTCGGACCATCAGTCGAAGAAAGACTACACAAATATCAAGAAAGTTCTTGATGATGCTCTCCCTGGCTACGCCAAATTTGGAGGCACCTTTAGGAGGCCAATTTGTAGGTACGGCAAGCACGTGTTCACCCACGTAACGACGTTCCCCTGCATCAAGCAGCCTCCTGGCGGTCAGAAGGATGCCTACTACGCCCTCCATCACATGCGGGCGACCGTACGGGACCATAATCACCTTCTGCTACCAACTAATCTCAAAGATTGGGCCACAAGCTTGTCGGCAATCCAGGACGCGGTCATCGGACAAGAATTCTTTCGCATCCAGTCGGAGTTTGCGCAAATCATCCATCAAGATGTTCTTTGTACATCGAGGCAGTTCTACCTCAAATATCACGAAAGACGGCGGCTTCATCCATGCTCCGGTCCCTGAGTTGAGTCGAAAGTAATGATGCTATGTAGTTCTAAAATATCGATTAGCTCATGTTGTAATTAAACTTTAATGAACTTGTATGTCTCTTTAGTATGGACAGTCGTTCAACTTATATGTAATCGATGCTATTTATTAGTAGGACCATGAATCATGCTATTAATGTGTTGCTTTTCTCTTCCGATCCTTTTGTTGCATACTTATATATTGCTTATGTATTGTCTGTGAATTGCTACTAACGTTTTGTTTGTCTAGTGCATAGAGATGCCGTCGTATCACTACTAGGGAAAAGGCTAGCAGCAGCGCGGGTTTTAGGTGTATCAGTAGCGCGCGGACCGGCGCTACTAATAAGGCGCTATAGCTAACACCTAGCAGTAGAGCGTGCTCACCAGCGCTACTAATAAGGCGCTATAGCTAACACCTAGCAGTAGAGCGTGCTCACCAGCGCTACTGCTACACAAGTGTAGCAGCAGTGCGCTTAGTGGAAGCTCGCTACTGCTAATAGCTATAGCGCGCTTCTTCCGTGCGCGCTACTGCTACTACCGCGCTGCTGCTAACTTTTCTCCACTCGCTACTGCTAATTTTAGTATTTTTTGTTTTTTCGGCATATTTGTTTTGTATGTGAACAGGCTTTATAAAATAATCTTTAGCACATAGAAATGTCATCATGATACACATACAAATGCCTGGGAGACCACAGATGTAATCATAGCATATACATACAAATAGTCTCATCATAATCATCATCCAACACAAAGTGGTCTCTCGTCATCATCTCGAAAATAGCGATACAAGTCTCGATTACTTGCAAATACATCGTCATCCATATAAACAATGATATACGTGAGAAGAGCTATCACTTTGAGTACATGAGTTCGTATCCCTCTCTCGCATTAGGGTGAACCTAAACTAACTACTGCCTGTCGCTCGGAAACAGGAAACCGGTACACCTGGGCCTGACACTCCGGACACTTGTCGTATATATACTCCTGGCGTAGCACTTCTTCGCCATCTATGATCTATGCACCTGTAACGTCACATGAGTCGATGATATGCAACATATATAGTTGAGCAACAGAAAGAGACAGACTTGGCAAAAATAGAAACAACATATCATAAGCATAAATAACAAAGTTCATCATACCCCAAAATGCCCTAACTATAGTGATTTTCGCTAGTCGAGGAGGAGGACGGTTTAATTACATCACAAATAAAGTTTCACCATGCATAACTCAAAGTTTTGTCATACACAAAGTATGGACTAAATGGACACATTGTCATATATCGACAATCACTCCAACATGTCGTTCCATCCATCAAAGTCAGGGAGATAGTCCTTGAGCTTAGTGAAAGTCTTCATGTCGAGACGCTGATAGGCTATCCATGTTCGGACGTCTTCCCGCGACGTTTTTCCGATGACCTCCTTCATGATGATTTGGGCAAGTTCGCGTTGGATGTTATAGAACTCAACTCGAAGTCGATGATCCTCGATATCTCCTATGTCCTTTGCCCATTGCAGAATATGGGCATCGCGGGATCTAGGTGACATGCGAAGGTTCTGGTGATCCCGTCTGTACTCCAGCATGTGGTGTAGGACATAGAATCCATCATTAAGAGAATCGTTCGGTTGCTGGATGCAGCAGAAGTCATTCTTATGGCCGAAGGCGGCCTTGCCTCCCCTTGCCTTCTTGTCCCTGACCGCTCCACCCCTTGCTTGGTAGTAAAACATAGCACTGTCGAGAACATCCTTGATGTGGGTGTAATCCTTTTTGTGAATGTTCTTCGACGAGTCCAAGTAAAGAGCGTGGAAGAATCTGGGGTAGAGGATGATGAGGACAGCGCGCCCGCCGCTGCGCAAAATAAGTACACCTCAAATTAAGTAGCCTCCACCGTGCAATGAATTATTGAAATCGAAGGAAGGATAGCAGCGCGGATGATTTACACGGGATGATAAGGCACGAGAATCGCCTCCTTGTCCTTATTGGCGAGCATGAAAGTGACGATGTAATCCCCGCATATTCACGGTGCTTTGCGCAGACTCCCAAGAAGCCCTCATGCATGTAGTATGGGTCAACGACACAGATATTAGATATCTGCTCAACGCCGATGATGTAGTTCATGTGCAAGGCATAAAGGCGGACAAACGTAAAATCCAGCTTCTTCACGTGAAACATGTCGAATATGTAATCGAATCGGAGGAAGAACTTATCCGCGGGGAAGCTGCCGACGTACGACATTTTCCGTGGAACGTTAACCATGTAGAGTGGGTATCCTAGATCTTTCGAGGTGATGAGGCCTTTCTCTACCCGCGGCACATCGTCATGAAGTCTCATTAGATCGCCGAATCTGGCCCGTAGCGCTGTTGCAGGTAGGATTGGTTGACCGGGGATATGCCATTTATCCGCATCGGGGATATCTATACGGTCCTGAAGCCGAGGCTGCTGAGGCGGCTGGATCATAGAATCAACTTTTTTGCCTTTCCTCGCTCTCTTCGTAGACTTCTTTACTACCGGAAGGTCATCCATAATACGTTGAGACGGCAATTCAGGCACCGACTCATGACGCTCAAACCCTGAGGAGGCGCCAGTATAGACATACTGTTTAGCGCCATCGTCGTCCTCATCCTCATCCATGGTGACGTCATCAGCGACTAATGGAGCCTCCTCCTTACCCCGTCTGCTATCACCCAACCCGACACCCGACGATAATTGGGTAGGTGGGGTGTTGATGTTCATACCTTGCTGAGGCTGCGTGCTCATGGGTGTGCTCTCGGACGCCTCCAGACGAAGCAGACTCTTTGGCCACAACAGCACCCACCCATTGCAACAATCACCAAGCCGCCACGGTGTCTCGTCGTCATCCCCCGCTAGTATTGGAGGAGGTAAATTCTCGTGGCCCGGTTTGACACTGGCCACGGAAACCTTGAAGACGTTCGGGGGGATCGGTCGGCAGTGGAACAATGGTTCCTTCGGCTTCATTATCGTTGCCTTCCCCACGTCCACCTTCTGGTCGCCGATGGTGTACAATATGGTGCACGGGGTTTCGTCGGCCTGCAAAGAAAAGTCTGCGACGTGAGACATCCGAAAGGCAACGAAAACGGGAGATTATACATTTATATTGAAGGGGGTCGGTGTGACAGATACTGTGAGGGCGTCGAGCTCAGCCAAAGATGAAGCACTACCGAGCACGTCTGATGCGGGAGCCGGTGCGGGAGCAGGTGCGGGAGCCGGTGCGGGAGCAGGTGCGGGAGCAGGTGCTGGTGCAACGCTAGTCGAGCTGCTCCCCAAGAAGTTGGCAAGGGGAAAGTCCTCTGCATTTTTTTTCTAGATTTTGCCTTGTCCAAGTGATAACGCCCGTCACCAAGGAAGTAGACAAATCTGCAACCACTTGTTTTGCGGCAGCTACCGCTGTTGCGACTGTTTGAGATGATTTCTTCTCAACCGCAATCTCAACCTTCTTGTCGATGTTTTCTTCAGTTAACCTCCGTCTTTCCTTTCTCTCCTCCGTGGTCTCATGGTAGTACTTCTTCCACGTGGCGCCGTCTCCGACACCGTGCATGCGTCCATACGACGGTCGAGTATCCACCGGTTGTCGTTTCAATATGTTCAACGCCGGGTTGAATGGAGTGTCCCACTTGGGCCTCGCCAATGCCTTAGACGGCGAGTCGCTTTCGGCCGCAATCCGGTGCTGCTCTCTCTGCAAAAGGCACAAGGATCGTTTACAAATATGACTAACGTGTGCCGTCGAATTGATCAGAAACTAAAATTACTAGCAGTCTCATGAACTCCGTAATGACCGGTGTTGTCTCGTAAACCTTGTTCACTGGGTCCCAACGGTGCCGGGCCCTGAGGACGTCACGCTCTTGCGGGACGGTGAAATCTGCCAAGGGGTCTGGGATGCCAAGACTCGCGGCTTCCGCATCCTCCTTGGCCCATTTGGACCTCTTTCCGCCGTAACCACGGCTTCCGAGGTGGTGGCTCCCAATTTTCCTCTCTTGAAGCCCCTTCATGTACTGAGACTTTTTTTTGGCAGCTTCGGCCTCGCAACCCTCCTTGAATATTTGAAACTGCTCTTTCGTGATTGTCGGATTATCCTTTACAATCTCGGAGTAGGGTCCCTTCTTGTCGATGATCTTTGCTTTCACTCAATTTTTCCAGGCGGCCAACGCGTTGCTAAACTTGGTCATGGCATGTTTGTTTATCTTCTTCATTGTCGGGTCCTCATCTGGATCTTCATAATCCTTCTCATTCCAGCCCGGGAACAAGAATATCTGGTGAAACTTCTTTAGGAGGGAGCTCCTCATATTTTCTATCTTTGGTAGTTTCTCATCGTTGATGTTGGCGGTTGTCCGTACGATGCAGCCTATTTGGTTGCCGTAGCATCAACGCACTTCCTTGGGCGCCTTTGGCTCAAAATTGCCATCGTCCACCTCCGTGACCACCAGTCTAGTAGTCTTGAGTTTGTTAGGAAGCCGTTGCCTCTTTGCTTTCTGTTCTACACCGGCTCCACTCCCCGAGGCAGCGTTGGTCTCAGTCTCAGCGCCGGTCTCGATGCCGGTCTGAGTCTCAGCGCCGGTCTCAGTCTCAGTCTCAGTGCCGGTCTCGATGCCGGTCAGAGTCTCAGTGCCGGTCTCAGTCTCAGCACCGGTCTGCGTGTCGGTCTCAGTCCCCGATGCCACCGGTTGATCGTCGGCAAGGCTAAAAAATTCGTCGGCCGCCCAGTAGACGTCGTCGCAATCACCAGAACCCTGTCCTTCATCATTGCTAGCCATGTTTCCTACGATTAAATCTAGTAAATTAATTCTAGACCTAATAAAATGAATAATGACATACAAAAGGCCTATGTTTTGTAGGAACATTGACTCCTTCCTGGTGCGGCAAATCCCGGGCACTCGATATGTCCTAGTTTGTAGCACAAGTCATGACCTTTGCTAAAAGTGGACAAATCGAGAACCTGAAATTTGCCAGAACGGAAATGAATCAACATTCCGGCAAAACATATATAGGCCACTCAGCTTCATTCAAACAACAAAGCCACTTGGGCACAAACAACATGACCACTTCAATGAAACGATATAATCAACAATAAAAGTCTAGGAAGGGATCATCTTTAAAATAAAACTTGCCTAAATAACCTAGATAATTAACCTAATTAGACTAGTTAACCTGACTAGTTCTCTGTCAAATCCCTAACTAAATTTTTGCACTAACCTAGGTAATTAACCTAATTAAACTAGTTAACCTAACTACTTCTCTGTCAAAGCCCTAACTAAATTTTTGCCCTAACCTAGATAATTAACATAATTAAACTAGCTAACCTATGCATGAGAGAGAGAGGAGGGGTGGGGGCTTACAGAGGATGGTTCCGGTGGTGGCGAGGGAGGCAGTGGTGGAAAGGGAGGCAGGGGCGTCTCCGGTGACGGGGAGGGAGGTAGTTGTGGCGAGGGAGGATCCGGTGGCATCGACAGCGGCTCCGATGACGTTGATGAGGCCGCGCGGCTCCGTGGCATTGGGGGCGGCTCCGGTGGTGTCGACGGCGCATGGCTCTGGTGGCTCCGGGGCATGGACGTTGGCAGGAGACAGCGGCGAAGTGGGGCGACGGCGAATCGGGGAGACGGCGGCGGGGCGGGTCGAGAGATTTGGGGGGCAAGTGGTGGCCGGGGGGGGGGAACAGTTTTTTGGTTAAGTCAAAACTAGCGGTAGCGCATTTCACAGAACACTCTATAGCTAAGGTAGCTATAGCGCTTTTTCCAAAACGCGCTACTGCTATACATATGTAATTTTCTCTCTTTTTTATTTCCTTTTCTGTTTCTATAGCGGGGGTCCTGGAAACGCGCTGCAGCTGCGTTAGCTACAATGCCTCTTACTAACACACGCTACAGCTAAGCCTTTCTCTGTTTTTTCTCTTTTTCATTTATTTTGCTTTACATTTTATTTTTTCTTTCTCCTTTTTCTGTTTCTTTCATTTTCATTCACTTTTCTATTTGTTTTTCATTTTATTTTATTTCCATTAGCAGTAGCGCTGTTACAGGGAAACGCGCTGCTACTCATGCCCTAGCGGTAGCGTGCTTCCTGCAAGGCCTCTACTGCTATGTGTAGCCCATTGTTCCAGCAATGGGAATATTAGTAGTAGCGCTTTTACGGGCACACGCGCTACTGCTAGAATCGTATCTGCAGCGCGGTTTATTCTGAACCGCTACTGCTATCTAGCAGTAGCGCCCTTTTTTAACCCGCGCTGTTGCTAAATTTCTGTGTATAAGGTTTTCCCTAGTAGTGTATGTCGTGTACAAGGGTAAGGTTCCCGGAGTCTACAACGACTGGGAGGAGTGTCGGAGACAGGTTCACCATTTCAGCGGTAACAAATACAAAGGGTACACCACTAGGGCGGAGGCGGAAGCTGGATACGCACACTATCTAGCGGGAGAGAGGAGGAAGCGGAGGAGGAACCGGATGAAGACCAGTTTCATCGCGATGATGCTCATCGTGACCGCAGCTCTCTTCTATGTGATGGTAGTTTAGATATCGACTTGTAATGCGAAGACAAACTCGCTACTCGCGGTCTCGAGACATGTAATGTTCTAACTTTGTTCGGTATTTTGAATTCGGAGACTAATATGATGAATTGTATTCAGAGACTAATCTTCTATTGTATTCGATAAATCTGTTGTTTATATGATGTGTTGTAATGTATTTTGTAACCTGTGCAAATATCATAAAAGCAAAAAAAATCCTAATATTCATAGTAGTGGCGCAGCTTGTTAAGCATTAGTCGCGCACCAGGGCTAAATACCAGTGGCGCATTATGGGGCATAGTAATGGCGCACTTGGGGGCATACGTGAAGGTAAATATGTCCCCCTAGGAGGCATAGTAATGGCGCACTGTTGGACATAGTAATGTCGCACTGCCAGGTGTGCCACTATTATCTGGTATACTAATGGCGCACCAGAGGTGCGCCATTAGTATTTGTTACTAGTGGCGTGGTGATAGTAGCGCACCTATAGTGCGCCATGAATGGCCAAAATAGGTGTGCCACTAACAGGCCTTTTTCTAGTAGTGAGTCCTTCTCGTAGTCTCTGGAAGGATCAAAATACACGGCGTGGGAGACTCGCGGGTAAAGAACGATAAGGACGGCGTGCCCGTTGCTGTGGGGAAAAGACACCTCAAATTATTCTCCATATGAGCGAGAAGGAATGATTGAAATGTACGAAAGGGTTGTCCGGGACTGACTTACTTTGGATGATAAGGCAGGAGGACAATTTCTTGGTCCTTATTCTATACCATGAAGTTTTGGAGGTAGTCCCTAGCAGTTTCACGCTCAAAGTCGCCGAGACTAAAGAAAGACTCGTGCATGTAGTACGGATCCGCCACACAGATTTGCGAGACTTCTTCTCTCTTCATGACGGAGCTCATATGTAGCGCAAAAAGGCGGAGGATTGTAAAATCGAGCCGCCTTGTCAGAAACACCTCAAAGATATGGTCAAACCGCAAGAAGAACACCTCCGCGGGACGTGTGTCGACGTAGCACTTCCCTTCAGGCACACGAGCCACGTATGTCGGATATCCTGGATCCTTCGAGGCTAGTAGGCTTTTCTCAGTCAACAGCACATGGTCGTGCAGTCTCCTGAGATCCCCTGATAGTGCTTCTAGCGGTTTCGACGGTAGCATCGGCTCACCCGTGAGATGGAACATGTCCGCACCTTTCACGGGTACACGCTCTTCAGAATCCATCATCTGGCTGCTATTTGCTCTGGCTTGTTTGGAGGCAGCTATCTTCCCCGATCTCTTCCTCTCCTTTTTCTTGGGCACACCTTCCAGACCCTTCCTTAACCCCTGCCCTAGTGTTCCCGGGCTAAGCACTGTACGACCCTCGGCTAGTTGAGCCTGTGTTGAGGCGGCATCTTCAGGCGTGTCCTGTGAGGATTTCATGAAGAGAGACTTTTTGCAATCCCTGCTACGACCTTCCTGTCCGGGCAGATCATCCATATCCTCATTAGCATGCTGATAGCCCGATTCGTCATATGGTTGACTCATCATATCTATATCACAGTCATACGCGTTTGTATTGAGGAAACCCATTGGGTCGACCTCCGTCTCATCATCCATTCTATGTTCTACAGGACCGATTACATCAGCCAGTACTATTGCACCCCCTTCATCATGTCGTCCACCGCTCTCACCCGGCACTACAGGAGCTGGTTTGCGTAGGCGGGGTGGTGGTCTCCGCACATGGTTGTTGATGTGTGGTTATTGGTGTGCTCTCGTCCGGCTCTAGACGAATAAGATTCTTTGGCCATAGCAGCACCCAACCCTTGCAGTTTCCAATCCGCGGCGGGGTCTCGTCGTCCTCTCCCACAGGCTTTACTGGAGGAGGCAAATGCTCGTGCCCCGATTTCACACTGCACAAGTTAACTCTGAAGTGCCCAGCAGGGATCGGGTGGTTGTGGAACGTGGGTTGCAAGGGGTTCATTATCATCCCCTTGCCCATGACCACCTTCTGGCCTTTGATCAAGTAGATGGTGCACGGGGTTTCTTCGGCCTGCAAACACATGTCTGTGGCGTAAAACATCCGAAAGGCAACGAAAATGGAATATTCTATGCTGGTGCGACATGTAATTACCGTGATGGCGTCGAGCTCAGCCAAAGACGAAGGCCCACCTAGCACGCCAGAGACTGAGGACGGGCTGCTATGAGCGGGAGCGACTACGAGAGGAGGCTCGGTTGCATGAGCAAGTGATGGTGCAGTGGTGTTGTTGTTCACGGAGTTGCTCCCGACGAAACTGCGCAACGGGACATCATGTACCGTCTTGTCTGGATTTTCCTTCGTCCAGTTGATGATAGCTGGAACCAAGTTAGTAGCAAAACCATTTCTGCAGGCAGTTACAGCTGCATTGACTGCCTGTAGTAGCAACTCATTTTTCTCCTCGGCTGTTTTTTCGTGTCCTCAGCTGCTTTTTTCTCGACCGCAAGCTTCACCTTCTCGTTGATGTCCGCCTGACTAAACTTCTTTTTCTGCTTCTGGGCCTCCGGGCCCTCGTTGTAAAACACCTTCCACGTGGCGCTGTCTCCAGCGCCGTGCACACGACCATATTGGGGCCGCTAGCCCAAAGGGAGTCCCTTATGTTCGTTCAAGGCCCGGTTGAGAGGGGTGTCCCACTTGGGCCTCATCAGAGAAGTAGGGCTTTCAGCTGCAAGCTAGTGTTGCTTCTCCTGTAGAAGGAGCATGAACCGTTTAGGAATGTGTAGTCGACTAGATCTATAGCTAAATTTAGGGTGGTAAAAGAATAATTACCACAAGTCTAATCAATTTCCTTGTGATCTGGTCCGTGTAACAAACCTTCTTTTCCTTGTCCCACTTGTAGCGGGCCCTGATGAAGTCACGCTCGAAGGGGTTGGTGAACTTCGCGAAGGGGTCTGGGATACCCACGGCTTCACGTTCCGCATCCTCCTTATCCCATATGGACCTTTTATCGAGGTAGCCACGGCTTCCGAGGCGATGCTTCCCCGTGTTCCTTTGCTGAAGGCTCTTGAATTTCGCAGCCTTAGACTTGGCTGCCTCAGTAGCGCAAGTGTCCTAGAACTTTTCGAACTCCTCTACCATAAGTGTCGAATTTTCCTCCAGAATCGTGGACAGGGGTTCCTCAGCGTCAATAGCTCGTTTCACCCTCCCTTTCTAGGAGGCCAAATCATTGCTGAACATGCCCATGGCGTAATTGTTAATATTTTTCATCTTCAGATCATCCCACGGTTCTTCTATATTATCATCCCAGTCGGGGAACTTGAATCTCTTGTGCAACTTCGTCAGGAGCAACTGCGTCAAATGTTCTTTACTCCTTAAGTCATCATCGTTGATGCTCGCGCATTCCCGTAGGATGCATCCTACTTGGTTCCCATAGCACTTGCGAGGTTCTTCCGACTCTAATGGCTCAAACTTGCCAAATGCCATCTTTGGGATCACCAGTCGTCCAATCCCTAGTTTTTTAGGTTTTCGTATCCTCTGGTAGCGGCATCAGCGTCAGTACCTTCCACAACGGTATCTTCCTCGCTGATACCTTCCCCGCCGGTCTCGGCGCCGCCATCGGTCTCGTCGCCGCCATCAATGCCGGTGCCGTCGGTGTCGATGTCTACGTCAATACCACCATCGAGGCCGACCTGCAAACCTTGACTTTGCATTTTCTTAGCACTCAAATAGTCGAGGTACTCTTGTTCACCCTCATAATCCATCTCGTCCGCATCTTGGTCAGAAGGCCCAGTTTCTTCGTTGTTCGACATGTTTCCTATGATTAAGTCTCCTCGTTTAATTCTAAAACTATGAAAAAAATGAGAAATGACATAAAAAAGAAATCTATGTTTGCCCGAATGTCGTTTCCGAGCACTTGATATGCCTACTATCTAGCACAAATCATGCCAAAATTAACGGAAAATTTCGTCATGACCTTTGCTAAAAAATGGACATATCGAGCGCCTGAAATTCACCAGAACGGAAATGAATCAACATTTCGGCGTAACATAGGCCACTCGGATCATTTACCCTGCACATAATCATCATGTCCAAATGACATGTCCAAATTTCGAAATATGACATGTCCAAAACATCACATGTCCACATATATAACCTAATTAACCATCTTCCCTAACTAAAACCTAACTAAATTAACCAAAAAACCTAGCTACCAGAGAGAGGAGGAGAGGTGGGGGCTTACAGAGGGTGCAGGCCCGACGACGGCCGAGGTTGGGAGGGGTCGGGGTCGGGGTCGGGGGCCGTGGGCGAGCGCCGGGGTCGGGGTCGGGGCCGTGGGCGAGCGCCGGGGTCGGGGTCGGGGGCCGGAGCCTGCGCCGGGGTCGGTCGGCATCAGGGTCGGGGCGAGCGCAGAGGTGCGGCGAGGGCTCCGGCGGCGCGACGGGGGAAGAGGGAGTGTGGGCATTTGGGGGAAAAGAGGCGGCAAGAAGAGAGGAGTGGGGATTTTCGGGGTTAAGTGGGCATAGTAGTAGCGCGTTTAGGCAAAACGCGATATAGCTACTCAAGGTAGCTATAGTGGTTTCGTGCAGAAACCGCTAGTGCTGCCTTGACTAGTTGTAGCTCTTTTCTGGAAAACGCGCTGCTACTATAACCAATAACAGTTTTCTCGTTTGTTTTCCTTTATTTTCTCTCACTTTTTTACAAGAGCAGTTAACTAAGTGTGTATACAAAATAGGAACATATATATTACATCATTTGACCGATAACATACGGTTCCTCAGCATTGACGTTTACATTTTTGAGCCAGCTTCTTTCCCTTCTTGTTCGTTGAAGAATAATTGAGCCCCTCATTGTGACTTTGCCTTTTCCATGGAGTATGATTTTTCTTAGGTAATGCAGTATTGATTCTTCTTTTGACATATACTTCTTCATCATCATCTTCCCTCACTGGGTTTCCGTGCTGATCATAGTCTTCCTCATTGGCGACTCCATCCATTCCAATGATGTTCCTTTTGCCGCTCCTCACGACAACACGGCTGGGATTGCGCTGGTCGGTTATGAAGAAGCATTGTGTCACGTGCTTAGCGTGTACCCATGGGTCATTTTTTACGACAACGTTCACGGTAGCGCTCTTGGCGTCGGGTATAGTCATGGTAGTGAAAGTCCGGTTTTCTCTTTTGACATTCTTAGCCCATCTGACACGGAACATCGTCGTGTTGTGTAGTCCAGAGTAGTCAAGCTCCCAGATCTCCTCGACCCTTTCGTAAAATATTTCAGTTGCGTCGTTGTCGCTGCCGGTCATGCATTCCATCGTCACCCCTGAGTTCTGATCATCACTGTCCATATCTTTGGCTCCGTGTAGAACGTGTATCCATTGATATCGTATGCCTGATAGGTCAGGAGGTTGGGCGAGGGGCCATGTGCTAAGGAGTATATCATGTGTGCATGGTATGTTCATATTAGTAAATACAAATAATGAACTATGCACTAATTTGCATAGATTTCCATTATTAATTAAGATGTAAGGCAATAAATAACGATAATCACTAAGGATCATATTCTGTATATAGTGATTTAGTTGTACATGTATGAAAAACATGCAACAATTTACAACTTCCATGCGGCAAAGCTGTTGTGGCTATCACTAAGCTAACTAAATGTGATTTCTTTTTGCGCATCAACTAAATGTGATTAACTTTACATGTGCAGTTTGCAAAAAAGCAAGAGAACACTAGTAGAAAAAGGGCCTAATGTTTAGCTCATTAGCATTAGTTTATGAATGAACCGACATTAATGTGACCATTAGTGCCGGTTCCAACGGCTAGGCGGACAGCGCTCATTAGTCCCAGTTCGTGGCGAACCTCTAGTACTAGTTCATGCCACGAACCGGGACTAAAGAGGTGGTGGCAGGCTGGTGTCAGGCTGGGGCCCCGCCAACACCTTTAGCCCCGGTTCATGGCACGGACCGGGACTAGAGATTCACCATTAGTCCCGGTTCGTATAACCAACCGCGACTAAAGATTATCCTATATAAACCCTTCGTCGAGCCCGAGCTCTCTGTTCTTCCCCTTTCCTCTCCTCTCGAGCACAACCTCCATTTTTGCCAAAATTTGTGAAGATTTGAAGGCACCCAATCCATCCAAGTGATCACAAAGGTTAGCAACTTTGTTCTTTCAGCTCTCATTGCTCGATTAGCTATTGCAATGCTCTATATGTATAGTGATTTGTGGGTTTTAGTTTGGAATGAATTATATGTGGTAGTTTATTTGATTTATATGCAATCTGAGCTCAAAATAACTCTTAGTTTGCATATAGCTAACCCATAGCAGTAGCGCGTGCACACCCGCGCTACTGCTATACAAGTGTAGCAGCAGCGTGCTTCATGGAAGCTTGCTACTGCTAATAGCTCTAGCGTGCTTTGCCTGGACGCACTACTGCTACTCTGGCGCTGCTGCTAACTTTTCTCCACTCGCTACTCCTAATTTTAGTAGTTTTTGTTTTTTCCTGCATATTTGTTTTGTATTTGAACAAGCTTCATACAAGAATATTTAGCAGATACAAATGTCATCATGATACACATACAAATGGCTGCGAGACCACAAATATAATCATAGCATATACATACAAATAGTCTCATCATAATCATCATCCAACACAAAGTGGTATCTCGTCATCATCTCAAAAATAGCAATACATGCAAGTCTCGAATACATGCAACTACAACGTCATGCATCTAAACAATGGTATACGCAAGAAGAGCTATCACTATGAGTGAGAGCAAAACTATGCAGTACATGAGGCGGCGGTTACAAGTCCTCTCGCGCGCTAGCATGAACCTCAAGTAACTACCTTCGGCTTCTTGTCTGGTTTTGAAGCCTTTATGGCTGGCGCCCGAGACCCCATTCACTTGCACCTGACACTCAGGCCACTCGTTGTACACCCCCGGAACCTTCCCTTTGTACACGACATAGCACCGCCATCTCGCCATCAAGAAACTAGGTACCTGTTAGAGATGCATGTTCATCAAGAGGATGTACAATCATATGCAACAAAATATATTAGATCAACACGAAAAAGAAAAGGTTAATTAGCAACTAGATGCAACATACAGTACGCAAACTAATTAACTAGAGGTACCTAGGTCATCGTACCCAAATAAACAAAGTAGCGTTATGCGAGTTCGGCAGGGACCGTGGACATCACAAAGTTTCATCGCTACAGAAAGTATACAAGTTCAACCGACACATATCATCATCATCGGCACCGTAAATCACTAGAAGTTCCATCCTTCCATATCATCGAGGATGGACCCTAGCTTCTTGAACGGTGTGAGGTCTTGACGTTGCATGCCTATGCTAGTTCGGACATCAGCTCGCGATATAGGGCCGTGGTGGAACATCCCCTTCTCATCGACGACTTCTTTCATGATGATCGTCGCAATGTCCCTTGGGATGCGAAAGAAGTCATCTCTAAGTTTATAATCCGCTTCTCCCTGAGATTCTAGCCACTTGTGGATATGTTCATCATTTCTGCTTGTCATGCGAAGCTTTTGGTGATCTGTGTTGAACTCAATCATGAGATGGAGGATGTAGAATCCATCCTTCTTGCTTGGTTTTGGGACATGGATGTAGCAGAAGTTAGTTTTATGCGCGAAACCCATCTTCTTGTTCCTTTGTTTCCTGATCTGCATGTGGTCACCTCTAATGTTGAAGCCTTGCAGAGCATCATCTAGAATATTCATTATGTGGGTGTAGTCCTTCTTCTCATAGTCTAAGGAGGGTCGAAATACATGGCGTGGGAGACTCGCAGGTAAAGAACGATAAGGATGGAGCGCCCGTTGCTGCGGGGAAAAGACACCTCAAATTATTCTCCATATGAGCGAGAAGGAATGATTAAAATGTATGAAAGGGTTGTCCGGAAATGACTTACTTTGGATGATAAGACAGGAGGAAAATTTCCTGGTCCTTATTCTATACCATGAATTTTGGAGGTAGTCCCTAGCAGTTTCACGCTCAAAGTCGCCGAGACTCAAGAAAGACTCATGCATATAGTACGGATCCGCTACACAGATTTGCGAGACTTCTTCTCTCCTCATGACGGAGCTCATATGTAGTGCAAAAAGGCGGACGATTGTAAAATTGAGCCGCCTTGTCAGAAACATCTCAAAGATATGGTTAAACCGCAGGAAGAACAACTCCACGGGCCGTGTGTCGACGTAGCACTTCCCCTCGGGCCCACGAGCCACATATGTCGGATATCCTGGATCCTTCGAGGCTAGTAGGATTTTCCCAGTCGACAGCAGATGGTCGTGCAGTCTCCTAAGATCCCCTGATAGTGCCTCCAGCGGTTTCGACGGTAGCATCGGCTCGCCCGTGACATGGAACATGGCCACACCTTTCATGGGTACATGCTCTTCAGAATCCATCATCTGGCTGCTATGTGCTCTGGCTTGTTTGGAGGCAGCTATCTTCCCCGATCTCTTCCTCTCCTTTTTCTTGGGCACACCTTCCAGACCCTTCCTTAACCCCTGCCCCAGTGTTCCCGGGCTAAGCACTGTACGACCCTCGACTAGTTGAGCCTGTGTTGAGGCGGCATCTTCAGGCGTATCCTGTGAGGATTTCATGAAGAGAGACTTTTTGCAATCCCTGCTACGACCTTCCTGCCCAGACAGATCATCCATATCCTCATTAGCATGTTGATAACCCGATTCGTCATATGTTTGACTCATCATATCTACTCCCTCCAGACTTTATTAAAGGTGTATTTGTTTTTTGATAAAATTCCAAAATGTAAGGTGTATTTCTTCCAATTCTGCATAATTCCCTTGTTAGCCCTCCAGAAAAAGGGAAAGAATCTCTCTCCTGATTGTCTATATCTCTCCTTGTAGCAAAACAAGGAAACTATCTCTTTGTCGATTGCATATATCTCATACTTTCTCGACTAACTGATTTACTTGCCACTAACAAATAAATTTGCCAAGGGTAATTTCATCCTAACATGTCTATAATTATGTGCCTTGGTCACCGTGCCGAAAATAATACACCTTACATAAAGGAACGGAGGGAGTATGTCACAATCATACGCGTTTGTATTGAGGAAACCCATTGGGTCGACCTCCGTCTCATCATCCATTCTATGTTCTACAGGACCGATTACATCAGCGAGTACTATTGCACCCCCTTCATCATGTCGTCCGTGATACGTCTCCAATGTATCTATAATTTTTGATTTTTCCATGCTATATTATATTCCGTTTTGGACATTATTGGGCTTTATTATACACTTTTATATTATTTTTGGGACTAACCTATTAACCGGAGGCCCAGCCCAGAATTGCTGTTTTTTGCCTATTTTAGGGTTTCGCAGAAAAAGAATATCAAACGGAGTCCAAACGGAATGAAACCTTCGGGAACGTGATTTTCGGAACAAACATGATCCAGATGACTTGGACCCTACGTCAAGCCATCAACGAGGAAGGCACGAGGTAGGGGGGCGCGCCTACCCCCCCCCCCCCCAGGCGCACCCTCCACCCTCGTGGGCCCCC
The DNA here is from genome assembly GCF_056163025.1 of Triticum urartu. Classification (NCBI taxonomy): domain Eukaryota; kingdom Viridiplantae; phylum Streptophyta; class Magnoliopsida; order Poales; family Poaceae; genus Triticum; species Triticum urartu. The sequence continues at coordinate 476,578,082 of NC_141873.1, read as the reverse complement.
TGTTGCTCCACCGACGTACTCCTTCCTCCTATATATACCTACGTACCCCCAAACTACCAGATACGGAGCCAAAACCCTAATTCCACCGCCGTAACTTTCTGTATCCACGAGATCCCATCTTGGGGCCTTTCCCGGAGCTCCGCCGGAGGGGGAATCGATCACGGAGGGCTTATACATCAACACCATAGCCTCTCTGATCAAGTGTGAGTAGTTTACTTCCGACCTAAGGGTCCATAGTTATTAGCTAGATGGCTTCTTCTCTCTTTTTGGATCTCAATACAAAGTTCTCCCCTCTCTTGTGGAGATCTATTCGATGTAATCTTCTTTTGCGGTGTGTTTGTTGAGACCGATGAATTGTGGGTTTATGATCAAGTTTATCTATGAACAATATTTGAATCTTCTCTGAATTCTTTTATGTATGATTCTTTATCTTTGCAAGTCTCTTCGAATTATCAGTTTGATTTGGCCTACTAGATTGATCTTTCTTGTAATGGGAGAAGTGCTTAGCTTTGGGTTCAATCTTGTGGTGTCCTTTCCCAGTGACAGTAGGGGCAGCAAGGCATGTATTGTATTGTTGTCATTGAGGATAACAAGATGGGGTTTATATCATATTGCATGAGTTTATCCCTCTACATCATGTCATCTTTCTTAAAGCGTTACTCTATTCTCTTGAACTTAATACTCTAGATGCATGCTGGATAGCAGTCGATGTGTGGAGCAATAGTAGTAGATGCAGGCAGGAGTCGGTCTACTTGTTTCGGACATGATGCCTATATACATGATCATACCTATATATTCTCGTAACTATGATCAATTCTGTCAATTGCTCAACAGTAATTTGTTCACCCACCGTAAATAATTATGCTCTTGAGAGAAGCCACTAGTGAAACCTATGGCCCTCGGGTCTATCTTCCATCATATTAATCTTCCAATACTTAGTTATTTCCTTTGCCATTTATTTTACTTGCATCTTTTATTAGTCTTTATCATAAAAATACCAAAATAATATCCTATCATATCTATCAGATCTCACTCTCGTAAGTGACCGTGTAGGGATTGACAACCCCTTATCGCGTTGGTTGCAAGGATCTATTTGTTTTTGTAGGTGCGAGGGACTCGTGCGTGGCCTCCTACTGGATTGATACCTTGGTTCTGAAAAACTGAGGGAAATACTTACGCTACTTTGTTGCATCACCCTTTCCTCTTCAAGGGAAAACCAACGCAGTGCTCAAGAGGCAGCAAGAAGGATTTCTGGCGCCGTAGCTGGGGAGGTTCGCGCAATACAAGTCAAGATTTGACTCCCGACAATGAGTCACTTGTGGCGCCGTTGCAAGTCAAGACATACCAAGTACCCATCACAATCCCTTATCTCCCGCATTACATTATTTGCCATTTGCCTCTCGTTTTTCTCTCCCCCACTTCACCCTTGCCATTTTATTCGCCGTCTCTCCATCCTCCCTCTCTTTCTCTATTTGCCTCTTTTTGCCCATTTCTTGTTCGCTTGTGTGTTGGATTGCTTGCTTGTCATTATGGCTAGTCCCCTATCTTCTCCATTGTCTCCCGAAAATGAAGTTCTTAATTTTAAGCAAAGGGAAGGAGAAAACCTAAAAGATGCTTGGTATAGAATTTGCAATGCTCAAAATAGATCTACCAGGAAGCAATCTACTTCTATTATTCTCCGCAATTTTTATGTAGGAGCTATTCCTTGGCACAGATATGTCCTTGATACCATTGCCGGAGGGAATTTCTTGGGTAGCCACACTTTCGATTCCTATAATGCTATGATAGATTTGTTTGGCTCACCCCCTCTTCTGGTTAATGAAACTATGTTAACTTTGGGGCATGTAATTCAAAAACTTGAAATTGTTGAAAATAAAGTTGCTACCGTAGAGTTAATTGAAAATTTTGATAAAAAGATCCACAACCAAATTACCCAATATGGATCTAAAGTAGGAGTAACTTTGAAAAATATTAAAGAGAAGGGACCTATAGTTAATGAAAGAATAAATCATGATTCCACTAGAATCGATAAACTTGATGGTATCATTACCAACTTGGGAACCTCTTTTTCTTCCGTAAAGAATACTCCAAGTCCTCCAACTAAAATTGCCAAGCTTATGTATGGTCCTAAAAATAAGGGTGAATCCTCTAGCAAAGAAACTGCGGATCTCAAATCTATAAGTATTCATCCTAATCATTTTTCTATCATTAAGGAACCATTTGCTACTAATGATGTTTTCGATCTCGTGCCTAGAAGTTTGATTATTGAAAAAAGGAAAGAAACTCCTAAAGGTGATAGATGTCTCATTAAAGAATTACCAACTAAAGATACCTAGATCTATCCTTGCTTTTATGCCTAGCTAGGGGCGTCAAAAGATAGCGCTTGTTGGGAGGCAACCCAATTTTATTTTTATTCCTTGTTTTTTGCTCCTATTTAGTAATAAATAATTTATCTAGCCTCTGTTTTTGTTGTGTTTTTTGTGTTTAATTAGTGTTTGTGCCAAGTAGAACCGTTGGGAAGACTTGGGGAAAGTCTTTTTAATCTTGCTGTAAAAAACAGAAACTTTAGCGCTCACGAGAATTGCTGCCATTTTTATTTGGAAAGTGATATTTAGTTAATTATTTTTTAAGATGATTAAAAGATAAATTCCTCACGTCCAGCAATTTATTTTAGAATTTTTGGGGTTGCAGAACTTGCGTTAGCTACATATTACTACATACTGTTCTGTTTTGACAGATTCTGTTTTTCGTGTGTTGTTTGCTTATTTTGATGAATCTATGGCTAGTAAAATAGTATATAAACCATAGAGAAGTTGGAATACAGTAGTTTTAACACCAATATAAATAAATAATGAGTTAATTATAGTACCTTGAAGTGGTGTTTTGTTTTTTTTCGCTAACGGAGCTCACGAGATTTTTTCTATTTTGAGTTTTGTGTTGTGAAATTTTCAAGTTTTGGGTTAAGTTTTGATGGATTATGGAACAAGGAGTGGAAAGAGCCTAATCTTGGGGATGCCCATGGCACCCCAAGGTAAAATTCAAGAACACCCAAAAGCCTAAGCTTGCGGGTGCCCCGGAAGGCATCCCCTCTTTTCGTCTACTTCCATCGGTAACTTTACTTGGAGCTATATTTTTATTCACCACATGATATGTGTTTTGCTTGGAGCGTCTTGTATTATTTGAGTCTTTATTTGTTAGTTTGCCACAATCATCCTTGCTATACACACCGTTTGAGAGAGACTCACATGATTTGAAACTTATTAGAATACTCTATGTGCTTCACTTATATCTTTTGAGCTATATAGTTTTTGCTCTAGTGCTTCACTTATATCTTTTAGAGCACGGTGGTGGATTTTTTTATAGAAACTATTGTTCTCTCATGCTTCACTTAGATTATTTTGAGAGTCCTACAAAACAGCATGGTAATTTTCTTTAATTATGATAGGCATTCAAGATTAGTAAAAAGAAATTTTTTATGAGTGTGTTGAATACTATGAGAAGTTTGATACTTGATAATTGTTTTGCGATATGGAGATGGTGATATTAGAGTCATGCTAGTTGAGTAGTTGTGAATTTGAGGAATACTTGTCTTGAAGTTTGTGATTCCCGTAGCATGCACGTATGCTGAACCGTTATGTGACGAAATCGGAGCATGATTTATTTATTGATTGTCTTCCTTATGAGTGGCGGTCGGGGACGAGCGATGGTCTTTTCCTACCAATCTATCCCCCTAGGAGCATGCGCGTAATACTTTGTTTCGATAAATAATAGATTTTTGCAATAAGTATGTGAGTTCTTTAAGAGTAATGTTGAGTCCATGGATTATACGCACTCTCACCCTTCCACCATTGCTAGCCTCTTTAATACCGCGCACTTTTCGCCGGTATCATATACCCACCATATACCTTCCTCAAAACAGCCACCATACCTACCTATTATGGCATTTCCGTAGCCATTCCGAGATATATTTCCATGCAACTTACCACCGTTCTGTTTACTATGACATGCTCCATCATTATCATATTGCTTTGCATGATCATGTAGTTGACATTGTATTTGTGGCAAAGCCACCGTTCATAATTCTTTCATACATGTCACTCTTGATTCATTGCATATCCCGGTATACCGCCGGAGGCATTCACATAGAGTCATATTTTGTTCTAAGTATTGAGTTGTAAGTAAATAAAAGTGTGATGATCATCATTTTAGGGCATTGTCCCAAGTGATGAAAGGATGATGGAGACTATGATTCCCCCACAAGTAGGGATGAGACTCCGGACTAAATAAAAAAAAGGAGAGGCCATAAAAAAGGAGAAAAGGCCCAAATAAAAAAAGAAGGGACAATGCTACTATCCTTTTGCCACACTTGTGCTTCAAAGTAGCACCATGATCTTCATGATAGAGAGCCTCCTATGATATCACCTTCATATACTAGTGGGAATTTTTCATTATAGAACTTGGCTTGCATATTTCAATGATGGGCTTCCTCAAAATGCCCTAGGTCTTCGTGAGCAAGCGAGTTAGATGCACACCCACTTAGTTCCTTTTATTGAGCTTTCATATACTTATAGCTCTAGTGCATCCGTTCCATGGCAATCCCTACTCACTCACATTGATATCTATTGATGGGCATCTCCATAGCCCGTTGATACGCCTAGTTGATGTGAGACTATCGTCTCCTTTTTTGTCTTCTCCACAACCACCATTCTATTCCACATATAGTGCTACGTCCATGGCTCACGCTCATGTATTGCGTGAAGATTGAAAGAGTTTTAGAACACCAAAAGTATGAAACAATTGTTTGGCTTGTCAACGGGGTTGTGCATGATTTAAATACTTTGTGTGGTGAAGATAGAGCATAGCCAGACTATATGATTTTGTAGGGATAACTTTCTTTGGCCATGTTATTTTGAGAAGACATAATTGCTTAGTTAGTATGCTTGAAGTATTATTATTTCTATGTCAATATTAAACTTTTGTCTTGAATCTTTCGGATCTGAATATTCATACCACAATTAAGAGAATTACATTGAAATGATGCCAAGTAGCATTCCACATCAAAAATTCTGTTCTTATCAGTTACCTACTCGAGGACGAGCAGGAATTAAGCTTGGGGATGCTTGATACGTCTCCAACGTATCTATAATTTTTGATTGTTCCATGCTATATTATATTCTGTTTTGGACATTATTGGGCTTTATTATACACTTTTATATTATTTTTGGGACTAACCTATTAACCGGAGGCCCAGCCCAGAATTGCTGTTTTTTTGCCTATTTCAGAGTTTCGCAGAAAAAGAATATCAAACGGAGTCCAAACGGAGTGAAACCTTCGGGAACGTGATTTTTGGAAGGAACGTGATCCAGAGGACTTGGACCCTACGTCAAGAAAGCTACCAGGAAGGCACGAGATAGCGGCGCGCCTACCCCCCCCCCCCCAGGCGCGCCCTCCACCCTCGTGGGGCCCATGTTGCTCCACCGACGTACTTCTTCCTCCTATATATACCTACGTACCCCCAAACTACAAGATACGGAGCCAAAAACCTAATTCCACCGATGCAACCTTCTGTACCCGTGAGATCCCATCTTGGGGCCTTTTCCGGAGCTCCGCCGGAGGGGGCATCGATCACGGAGGGCTTCTACATCAACACCATAGCCTCCCCGATGATGTGTGAGTAGTTTACCTCAGACCTTCGGGTCCATAGTTATTAGCCAGATGTCTTCTTCTCTCTCTTAGGATCTCAATACAAAGTTCTCCATGATTCTTGTGGAGATCTATTCGATGTAATCTTCTTTTGCGGTGTGTTTGTTGAGACCGATGAATTGTGGGTTTAAGACCAAGTTTATCTATGAACAATATTTGAATCTTCTCTGAATTCTTTTATGTATGATTGGTTATCTTTGCAAGTCTCTTCGAATTATCAGTTTGGTTTGGCCTACTAGATTGATCTTTCTTGCAATGGGAGAAGTGCTTAGCTTTGGGTTCAATCTTACGGTGTCCTTTCCCAGTGACAGTATGGGCAGCAAGGCACGTATTGTATTGTTGCCATCGAGGATAACAAGAAGGGGTTTATATCATATTGCATGAGTTTATCCCTCGACATCATGTCATCTTACTTAAAGCGTTACTCTGTTCCTTTGACCTTAATACTCTAGATGCATGCTGGATAGTGGTCGATGTGTGGAGTAATAGTAGTAGATGCAGGCAGGAGTCGGTCTACTTGTCTCGGATGTGATGCCTATATACATGATCATACCTAGATATTCTCATAACTATGCTCAATTCTGTCAATTTCTCAACAATAATTTGTTTACCCACCGTAATACTTATGCTCTCGAGAGAAGCCACTAGTGAAACCTATGGTCCTCGGGTCTATTTTTCATCATATTAATCTCCCGTCAACAAGCTATATTTCTGGCACTATTTATTTTGCTTTCTTTACTTTGCATCTTTATCATAAAAAATACCAAAATATTATCTTATCGTATTTATCAGATCTCACTTTCGTAAGTGACCGTGAAGGGATTGACAACCCCTTTATTGCGTTGGTTGCGAGGATTTTATTTGTTTGTGTACGTGCGAGGGACTCGTGCGTGGCCTCCTACTGGATTGATACCTTGGTTCTCAAAAACTGAGGGAAATACTTACGCTACTTTGCTGGATCACCCTTTCCTCCTACTGGATTGAAAACCAATGGAGTGCTCAAGAGGTAGCACTGCTCGGCGAGGCGTAAATTTGTGCGTGTGCTTCCTCACAACGGTGGTGGAGCCGGTGCCGTGAGCATGCAGTCCACAACGCGATGTGATGTGTATCGTGCTTAAAAAAATGCAGTCCACTAGCTTCGTTCTCGCACTATGTATTTCATTACTAACCAAAAACATATATATGCAGTGCACTAGGGGGGAACCACAACTCTAGAGAAAAAAGAAAAAGGAAAATGCAGTGCACTCCGGTCTTTAAAAAAGTCCACTCCGAAGGACTTTGAAGTACACTTCATTTGAACAAAAAATGTATTTGCAAAAAAAATTACGTTGTGTTTGTTGAACAAGTTTAAAATGCTAAAAAATAGTTGTGTGTTTCACTTTCATAGAGTGTTGTGGTTCACTTTTAAGAGTGTTGCGGTTCGCTTGGACCCAAAGTAAAAACCGCAGAAAAATACGGAAAATAAAAAAAGTAATGCGGTTCAATTTCGGTAGCATCTCGGTTCACTTACTACCATTTTGAAGTGCAGAAAAATTATTATGGAAACTTAGAAAAATGTAATGCGGTTCAATTATGCAGCTCGCTTGCCCGTCCGATGCAGTGCGGTTTTCATTCTGAAGCAGTGTGGTCGGCCGTGTGATGTTGTTCATATTGTAATGCAGAAAAATGTTATCAAAACGACACATAAAAATTTACGTCCCATAGAAAAGAAATCATGCAGTGCACTTGTCTGTCCAATGAAGTATGGTTTTTAGTCTAAATAAGTGTGGTTTTCTGTGTGATGCAGTACGACCCATTTACGGTAGTCTCGGGGTTCACTTTTCATAGTCTTGTGGTTCACCAACACTCGACATGAAGTGCACTCCACCTCGTTTAGGAAAAAAATACGTACCACAAAAAAGAAAATCATGTAGTGCACTTGATTGTCCGATGAAGTGAAGTTTTTAGTCTAAAGAAGTGCGGTTTTCTGTCCCATCCTAAACTATATCTCCTTCAATCTCTAGTGAGATTTGTATCATGTATCCACATAATAATGATAAGAGAGATATGGTCCTAACACTATATCGGTTGGTTGTGTTAACACCAGGGTGGGGAAAATCAAAACAGAGAGAAAAGGGAGGGGGGCGTGTAAGGTTGGACGAAGCACTTTGTCTGGCAGGAAAACAAACATTACTTCTTTTTAAGCATTTTATTTTTATATTTCTCTATGATTGAATAGGAAACTCTCTGGATGAACCAACCGATCCCACGTGAATAATCACTCGCCTCCCGAGCTCGCCACGTGCTAGCCGTCCCAATCTCAGCATAACAAGGGCAGATTAGGATAACGATCACAACTAGAGTGTTTTGGAGGCCGAGCTTCATGCACTACTGGAATTTTCATGTACCCTAGGTGTCAGGGTCTTCGCCGAGAGCCAAGTCGGCAAAGATGCGCCAAGTGGCAACCGCCGTCCCCATCTGTTGTCCGTTAGCTACTTCTTTTTTGCCGAGTTGTATTGTTTGACTCTCAGCAAACTCTTTGCCGAGTGCCCGTGCCCTGGCTCTCGGCAAATTCCTGTTTGCCTGAGAGGTGTACACCAGGTGGCTTTTGCCGAGTCCAACACTCGACAAAGGCTTTGTCGGCGGGGATAGGCCCTTTGCTGAGTATCCGTGGCACTCGGGGTATAACTCAATTCCAGTAGTGATGGAGGTCTTTATTTTGAAAAGTTCAAAATTTTGTACCTTTAAGTTTCAGAAAATTCTGAAAAAATATACAGGTATGCAAGGATTTAATGTATATGTGTGTCTAATTTTATGATGAAATATCTTGAATTACAAGTCGCAATTTTTTTATGAACTATGAGGATCAACAATACATGTGCTCAAAACCTATTTTTTTGTGTAGCTCTCATTTTGAAGTATTGCATCATGATAATTTGCACATATGTATGCTATGTCTTTAATTATGTGTATATTTTAAAATTTCAAGTATGAATTTAAATTTTTCAATATTAAAGTCATTGTGTTTGCAGAGCTCGGCCTTCGTTTGGCATTTTCGCTCGGATTGGAACCGAAGACTTCAAGTGACCACCGAGCGAGCCAACGAGAGAGGAGGGAAGACATGGCGACGACGTGGCCGGCACGGAGCGAACCGCACTTGCCGCCGGAGGAGGCGGCACGGGTGAAGGCCAAGGCGCGCAGGCACTTCGATAGCGTCGCCGTGAGATGCCCGGTCAAGCCGCCACACAGCGACCCGTCCTACGATGGCGCGGGCTGTGTGGACTGTCGAGGTGGCCACTGGAGATGACCCGCCGGGGCTCCGCGGGCTCTGCGATCTCGAGGCCAAGCCCTAGGTTGACGCCTTCTTCTCTGTTTTTCCCGGAATTCAAATTTCTGATGTTTGATTGACTGTTGAACCGATCGATGTAAGCGTGTTGCGTTCTCGTGCACAGAAGCTGGTGCTGGACGGAGGGGATGTGAACGGGAAAGAGTAGTGGAGACGCAGTACTATGATGGGATCAACATCATCGACAAGCAGCATCGAAAAGAGAAAACAAGTATAGAAACCCCGGAAACGGATACTATCGGAAACAAACATAGAGCGAATACAAAGGGGACCCAGAAACAGAAGTGGTCGTTTACCGGAAGTTAAAATCCCCTTGAACCACAGAAAAATACACACAACACAAACAAATTTAAAGAATTGTTATCATGGCTACAAAATAATACACTACTAGGAAAAGGCCTACTAATGGCGCACCAGTTTTGCCTACTAATGGCGCATCACTGGTGCGTCATTAGTATCACGCCACTAGTATTTATTACTAATGGCGCACCACCTAGTGCGCCATTAGTATATAACACCATGCGCCATTAGTATGCCTCCCAGGGCCATATTTAACCATGTGCTTTGGCACACTAATGACGCACTGCGCATGGATGCGCCATTAGTATACTTGGCATACTAATGGCGCACTCTGTAGTGATGCGCCATTAGTATGAATATTAGGTTTTTTTTACTTTTCTGATTTTTGCACAGGTTACAAAATATATTATTTGACAGAATATAGACAGTAGCACACAGCAACAGCAGATTCATCGAATACAATAGAAGATTAGTCTCCGAATACAATTCATCATATTAGTCTCCGAATTCAAAAGACCGAACAAAGATAAAACATTACAAGTCTCGAGACCGCGAGTATCGAGTTTGTCGGAAGTAATACTAATCCTAACAAGTCCTACTAATCATCATCATACAACTTCTACTCGTTATTCATAACAAGTCATACGATCATCATCTTGATAGTCATCGAACCAACCCTACTTAATTGTTCTTAGCACATGATCATCAGTATTAGGCAGGACCTAAATACCCTATTTCAGCTAAAATAGCATAAAACAATATAGACCCTGACTCTCCATTATGGAGAATGGAGAACATCCTGTCTCCAATTCTTGCGCTTCGCTTCCTTTTGCTTCCAAGAAGCTCCTTACGACTGTCCATACATTTTTTCCATCCTTTGATTTTCATGTCTCCACTTCTTTTAGAAATCTCGTATGGACAGTTGAGATTCGTAGGATGACCTGGTTGTATGTTCAAAACATTAAGACTACCTTTCTGATACATCATTTGAGGCACACAATTCTCTGGGATTATCTGTTGAAAAACATAGTAATAACTTCATAGTTAGCAATGATGTACTAGTTTTAGAAGTATGCAAAAGATGCACGGATGTCGTAATAGTAAAAACCTTACCAGGGTATCTCCATGGTAGTCACCGTAGTTGAACACATGCACTAGTGGCACGTATTTACCATAATGTTGAGGAGTTTGATTGTGGATATTGTAATTCTCAATGTCAGTACAAAATCCGACCAGATGATTTTTCTCCTTATAAGTTGTTAATTCGGAGCCATCGGTGTAGTGGGTTTTGTCTACCATCTCCCGCACATTCTTTGAACAATAAAAATAAGATGTCAATGGAAATAAGCCGTCAACTATTTTGAAATAAACAATATAAATTAGCTAATAACTATGTTTGAGAAACTCACATAGTGGTAGAACTGGAGGCGTATCAACAAGGACCCAAATGTCCATATTGTCTTGGTTGATGTCAGGATTACCATGATCCATGGTGATAAGCATACCCTCATCAAAACCATACATCTTGCAAAATGCTTCCCAATTTTTGCAACCAAAATGGGTTACACTCTCAGAATTATATAGATTTACTTCAAAGTCCACATCGAGATGAGTCCTTAGGTGAATTTTCTTTGTTTCAGAAATTTCATGGTCTTCAAAATCCATCCTCTCCAAGACATAGCGTCTTGCATGGCATGGGATAAGCTATACTCGAATTGTAAAAGATGAAAATTACACGTTGAAATAGTTGAAGTCATGCTTAATTATGAAAATAACACTTGTCGTCGTTGTGTACCGTTTCAACTTCGAAGGTCTCCTCGAGCTTAATGCTGAAGCGCCGATCATCGTCCAGGTGAGGCATGTCGCACAGACCTCGATCGTCGTGGCACCAGTCTCACTCCCCCGGGAGACTTTCATCGCCCGATGATGATGATGACGACATATCCTACATTCATAATTCAAAACTACATCATTTAGGGTTTGTCGACACCGAGGCATCCTAAAAGCTAAGCTTTTATCATTTAGGGTTTGTCGACGCTGAGGCACCCTAAAAGCCTAAGCTTTCATCATTTAGGTTCTTATCGACACCGGGGCACCCTAAAAGCCAAGGTTTTATCATTTAGGGTTTGTCGACGTGGAGGCACCCTAAAAGCCTAAGCTTTCATCATTTAGGTTTTGTCGACGCTGAGGCACCCTAAAAGCCTAAGCGTACATCATTTAGGTTCTCATCGACACCGAGGCACCCTATAGAAGCCAAGTTAATTTTTTATCATTTAGGGTTTATCGATGCCGAGGCACCCTAGGTTGGGCCTAATCACTTGGCTCTATTGCCACCTATGTTGGGTTTATCATCTAGGGTTTATCGATGCTAACGAGAATTCTAAGTTGGGCCTAATCACTTGGCTCTATTGCCACCTATGGTTTAATGCAGCAAGAATGGCGGGGCAGTTGATCCTACTTAACTAAGTACTAAGATACCCCGGCCCATGCATTAGTCGCAAGTACCCCATATGTCCTATTTTTAGCAAAGTCATGCTAAAATTCACGGAAAATTTCAGCATGACCTTTGCTGAAAATAGGACATATGGAGTACCCGAATTTGCCGGAACGGAAGTTAATCGACATTCCGGCAAACTCAAGGGCCTCTCAGGGTACAGCAGCAGCATCACAAGTTGACAAAATTCCTAAGTAGTACAGCAGCAGCATCACAAGTAGTACCAATGAACATATAGTCCAGCAAGTTGAAAAAGCTGAAGTTCTCGGCATGAAGAATCACACAACACAGCACCTACATTATGATGATACATTTGGAGATTGCACATACAGTTTTCACATAAGCATAATTGTTCTGGAGATTGCACATACAGTTTTTGACAGCACAACACCTATGACAGCACATTGAGTTCAAACTTCAGCTTGCTTTGTATAAGGAGACTAAAAAACTATCTAAGGAGTTCTTCAAGTTCAAGTTACAGCCTGCATGACATTTTCCTACACAATGCTTGTTGTAAATAATTACTTAAAGTAAACACTTTTTTTTATCTTAGCTTACTTACAACAGAATGCCGATCTTTCTGGCTTTCCAATTCCTTTTGTTTCATTTTCAACATTGCTCTGTTTGTAATTAATAGCACTGTTCAAGAAATCTGTATATGCAATCTACAGAGATCCCCCTCCTGACTTTTAGACTGATTTCCATCAAAATTGAAAATAGTTACACTAAGTTTCAAAATAAAAAAATACACTTCTCAGTTTTACAAACTGAAAATTACTCTAAAACTGAAACTTTAACTGACTTTTAGACTAAATTTTTACTCCAAGAGTTTTTATATTCAGACCACTTTAACTGAATTTTACATTGAGTTTTAGATTGAATTTTAAACTTTCTTGCAATATAAGCTTGCCGTACACTTTATATTTAGATCAGGAGCCAAGCTCTAAAATTGAATTTTTAACTAATTTTTTACGACTGCATCTGTTTCAATTTCAGTTTCAGATAAAGTTTATATTCAGATCAGGAGACTGACTTTTAAACTGACTTTATATTCAATTTCAGGTAAGGACATTAGAGAATGTACAGCGAGGTGCGGCCGGCGCGGTGAGCACGAGCCCGCATGCACAAACGGTGACTAAACAAGGCGAAAAACAAGGGAATCGATGGAGACGCTCACCGCGGAGCTGGGGAAGGAGACGGCGAGGCCGAGGGTGGTCGGGGTAGCGCGGATCGACGCCGAGAAGCAGTGGTCAGTGATGAGGAAGAAGAGGTCGATGCGCTCGATCCTTGATGGCCCGGCTCCAATCCGTGGACGTAGGCGATGAAGGTGATGATGGTGTTGCTCCTGGCACAGCTCCTAGGCACGACGACGGAGGACGGGGCGGTCGGTGGCCGTGGTGACGCGCGGCGGCGGCGCTCGGGGTGGAGGGAAGGAGCGGGGCAGGCCGTCGGCGGCGAGGACCGAGACGGCGAGGCGGGGCGCGGGGGTCGTCGGGCGACTAGGGGGGAATGAATCTGGCGAGGGGGGAATGAATCTGGCGAGCGGGAGGGACGAAGGGATCGGGCGACTAGGGGGGAAGATTACTAATGGCGCACCCCCTGGCGGTGCGCCATTAGTATGTTTTTTTATAGCAATGGCGCATCCCCGAGACGGTGCGCCATTAGTATTCTTTTTTTTAGATAGCAATGGCTCACCAGCCAGCCATGCGCCATAAGTAAGATTTTATTATTATTATTTTGTTGCATCTAATAATTTAATAGAAAATTAATATGAATATGAATATGAATATGAAACAGTAATAAATTTTTATAAAAACAGTAATAATTTTTTAAAAATATCATCAAATTTGTTATTTGAAAATATTTATGAATCGAAAAAATATCATCAAATTTATTATTTGAAAATATCATCAAATTTTTTATTTGAAAATATAAACAAATTTGTTTTTTTGGATTTTTAGTTGCATTCATTTGTGACGGTGGAGCGGGGGAGGGTGCGGGGGGTCGGCGGCGGCGGTGGAGCGGGGGAGGATGCGGAGGAGGGTGCGGGGGGTCGTCGTCGGCAGTGGAGCGGGGGAGGGTGCGGTGGGTCGTCGGCGGCGGTGGAGCGGGGGAGGGTGCGGGGGGTCGTCGGCGGCGGTGGAGCGGGGGGGTGCTCGGTGGCGAGGGGGATCTGGCGAGGGGGATAGCTATCGAGAGGGAGGGGATCGAGATCGAGTGTCCTCATGAATATTCAATATTTTTTTATGTGGAATATGAAAAATATCATCAAATTTGAAAAAATATTGAGGAATTCAAAAAGTGCCCATGAAATTTAAAAATATTCATGATATCAAAAAGTAAAAAAAAAGTGCCCATTACTAGTTTAAACTAGTAATGGCGCACTATGCAACAGTGCGCCATTAGTAGTTTTGCAAAAAAGTAGAAAAAAATACAGTAGTGGCGCACTCTATGGCTGGTGCGCCATTAGTAGTTCTAACTACTAATGGCGCACTCTGCCAGGATGCGCCATTAGTTTGTTTGAAAAAATGAAAAAAAAAACATTTTGTTATTAGTGGCGCACCATGTGCCTGGTGCGCCATTAGTGTCTTCCACACTAATGGCGCACCAACAGGTGGTGCGCCATTAGTATATAGTAATGGCGCACCATATGTCTGATGCGCCATTAGTGTCAATTCCATCTATAGCCCTTTTCCTAGTAGTGATATGATTACGTCGGCAACTTAGCGTAGTATTCTAGTAGTGCTGGACAATTGCGTGTAGGGTCTAGTTGAGTACGTATGTGGTAGTAGAAGTTGGGCCATTTTCGTCAATGTGTCATTGTGTGTTGTTTGGTGGTTGGGCTACAATGCAGCCATAGGCCTATAGTAAAAACAGAAATTCCATATTCACGGAAACGGAAAGTTCCATTTCGACGTCTATTCCACCAGAAATCACGGTTTTATTTTTGTTTCCGTTTCCGCATAAAAAATTCCATTTCCATTTTCGTTTTGCAAATTTTCATTTTTGTTCTCACATTTCCTCTCCGTTTCCATTTTTCTCCGGAAAAGCGGAAAGTTTTCACTCCATTTTCATCCCTAATATGACATAAATTGAAGGTTCCATACCTTGTCCTTTTTAAAACCTATCAACTAAAAGAGACATTGGTTCTAGAAATAATGGTGGAGTTGCAATTCCTGGAAATAATGCGCATAAGTTTGCCAATTTACAACATACTGCCAGAATAAAGAATGTAGACCATAGCATTGATGGCATCACAACAAATGAAGCTTATGGAACATGCAAACTGGAAGGAAGGGAAAGCTGTTAACCCGGAAAATTTCTTTAATCAGTTTAATAAGAACCAATGCACAAACTCTATGTCCCTGCAACCCCATGAATTCATAAGTGGATTCCATAACAACTTGCTTATACCCTTGAGTTATCAAAACCTTAATAATTATGTATATTCCAAACTAAAATATTATTGATGGATTTATATGTGAAGCAAGTTCTCATTTTTGCATTTATACTAGGTAGACCTTCCGTGCAACATAAATTTGAATGAAAGAAATACTGTAACATGTTAAATTCCAAACTTTTCTTTTCTATATTGCTTGTGCAAAATGCCTCATAAAATCTCAAGATCACTATAAGTTTGATTATGCCTGGTGTTGTAAAGTTTTGATACTAAATGTGAACTTCCACAATAGCACTAACAGGTTCTAAAATGTGCATACACATACCAAGTTCAGCTTATAGTTCTCAGTGAATTGACCAAAATTAAAGTGAAAGTCCTTCCCAAGGTCAAACCAGAAGGTGCAGTACGGAACAAACTTCAAATAACCAAAAGGTGCTATAACTTGTAACTCTATTACTATCAGCCAAAGTAGTAAATTAGCGAGCTTCGATTCTACAATTAGAATATCAGCTAACAACATCATCATCTGTGCGTGGTATGTTCATATTAGTAAATACCAATAATGAACTATGTACTAATTTGCGTACATTGCCATTATTAGTTAAGCTGTAAGGCAATAAAGAACGAAAATTACTAAGGATTATATTCAGTTATTTAGTTGTACATATATGACAAACACGCAACATTTAAAACTTCCCTGCTGCAAAGCTGTTGTGGCTATCACTAAGCTAACTAAATGTTGTGGCGTGGCTGGAATTACAGCTACATGGAACTCAAACTTTGCCCTAGAACTGGAGATGCAGAAACTCGGATAAATACACAACCACCTTCAGCATGGACAAGAATCATAGCTACAAAAGCTCAGATCCCTTGGGAACAACTAGTAAAACGGCAGAATTCGTCGGCATGATTCGAATCCAAGCACTCCCTAGCTAGCCGGCGACGGGCGAATCCGCCCACAGAAGGTGGGGCTCCGGATGTAGAGCATGGGGAATTCAGTCAAACTGACAGAAAATGAGGTTCTGCAAAATTTGTTGAGGGTAATAGACAGCAAAACACATGCCGAGCTGAGCATCCGTTGAATTGAACCCCTGGCTATTGCCAAAATAAATTGCTATTAGTACTCGGCCGTGCAACAACGAAGTGCTTTTGTTTGTGGAAAACAAAGATTTTTCTTCATAGCAGAGCAGCAGCCGGGGCGGATCTAGAAAGCGAGCAGAATCTGAGGATGTTGGTCTGGGACTAAGCAATCAACCCACCGGAGTACTGGAAGCTGCTCGTACCTCGCCAGCCACTGCCCGAAATTGAGTAAAAATGTTGGATAGAACCATGGTGCAGCCGCACCTACGCTCAAAGCCACACATCTGTTGGGCCCCATCCTTGGGATTTGTGCCTGACGGCCAAGGTAAAACATGGCGGGAATGGTCAAAAGATAGTTAGCAGGCCTATAGATTCTAATAAGATCTACTGCATGCTAGAATAAAATAATTGCTAAAATAATCAAGTTTGGTCCATACACTTTCTTTATTGCTTCGTGATGCACAATGGCTATGGGCCCAGACTTGCATGGATGCCTCAACAATCGCTGCAGATAGTATATCGAGCTAAATCGGTTTTTGAATGTTTCAATTAGACAAATTTATGTGCATCAGAGCAAAGAAAAAAAGGCAGCAATAGTTTCCAGAGAGAATCAAAACTTTAGCATGGTAATGTAGCTGCTACTGTTGCTATTCTTCTGTTTTCCCTTTTTTTTGTTTTTTTTCATTGTTCTTCTTTTTGTTTGTTTATTTTCCTTTATTTTTTATTTTCTGTTATGTTTTTTTCGTGCATACATATCACCCTGAGCTACATTATTATTGGAAAGCCTGAACATGACTCTTTTTTAATTTTCTTTCTTGGGCTTGTGAGCTACAATATTATTGAAAGGCGTGCCACATTGGAAGTCTAGCCTGAGAAGGCCTACAAGCAATATGAAAAAAAACTCACTGTTTGAATGCCAACGTAAATGATGGGTTAACTTAAAGAGTACTGAATCACAAAAATTTGAATGTTAATAGGGCCCATATATATCCCAATGGGAGGTGTACTACATCCAAGGGTGTTGACCGTAGGTGCGGCCGAGCCATGGTCCTAAAACTCAGCTCTCGAAATTGAGGAAGGAGGTATGGGCGACGCCGCTGAAGTACCAGGGCATGGAGGAGGAAGACTCCCTCTAGGGCGGTGGCGGTTTGGGGGTGGACTTCTGGCATGTTGTTTGGTGTGGGGAGGGAGGGAGGGAGGAGGAGGGAGATTATACAAGTGGGGGAAGGAGATACAATGGAGGCGACGATCTAGATTCCAGGGGAGACATCACATAATTTCTATGATGTGCATGGGTATTTTCATGGGAGCTAGGATCCCAATATTTGCGAGCTCCTCCCCCCCTCCATTGCTCCCTTGCTAATTCCTTTAATCTCCACTCGACTCGATTGTGTGTAGAACACACTCGTCTGACCATAAGGAAGTTTTATACAGGACGGAAGTGGGGAAAAATCACCACGACAAGAGGCAGCGAGATTGCATGATGGTGGATTTGTAGAAGAGAATTTTTGGTGTTTGGGAGAAGTGCATTTAGCACTTTAATTTTGGGAGAAGTGTCATCACCGGATCTAGAAAGAGAAAGTGCATCTACCACTTTAATTTTGGGAGCAGTGCATTGTATTATTTCTTGCCCATAAGAACTTCTAGAAGTGCCATCATAAGCAACATATATATCCCTCAGGTGATACATATATGTCCCATCATACGCATGACCGTCCAAGAATCTTTTAGCTAGCTAGCTCGGGCTTCCTCAGTTGCTGCTACCTATGCTTATCACCAAACAACGACGTGACATTCCCGTGACATCTTATTTAGGACGGTAGCACTATGAATGAATGCCCAACGGGTGCCATTTGAAATTAAAATTGATGGAGGGAGCATGTCTTGTGCTTAATTGATGAGACACATATTTGTGCTTGCCTGTAACCTTGCACCTACTGGCAACTTTGACATGGTTGTGACTTGTGAGAAATTGCTGAACCGAGAAGTTTAAATGGGAGCAGGTAGCAGGTTCCCTCGGTTGTGATGTCTGAACTCTGAAGTCTGAACCTTGTGGGTGCAGCTGTCTGTCCATGCTTCCTCCATGCCGCATCATGTGGATTGCACGAATGAAACGCCACTTTCAGATTAAGTGGGCTATCAGTCCAATATAACTTTCCCAACCAGATAGAGTGCATGGAGGGAGAGATGCGAGAATACCTAGCTATGGAAGTGCGACAGTTTGTGCTTCGTTAATCAGCGCATGTTCTTTCTTCATGAGTTACATGGTTGCCTACAACTTTTCCAATTTGCCATTTATCGATCACTAGCAACCTATCAGATAGCTCGGATTCATAGATATCCCTTTTGGGTCTTCTGCAAAGCAGCAACCTGTGTCATCACAAACTACAAAACGAGGAAGCTTGCTTTTTGATTGTAATATGACATACCCGGCCACATATGCACCTGAAGCGGTTGAAAGATTAGCAATGTTTTGCTATGCATTGAAAAGCTTAATATCAAAAGGACAAAATAGACTACCGTCAACCTCAAGTCAGCATCATTTGACCTGAGACGGTAAAAGCGGAATAGATATGCAAAAGCGGAATATATATGCAAGATGAAAGCTAAACCTATTATTACATGCCAGCCCACATATGAACATTGAGCAGATCCATAAAAATGTTTTGGACTATGCTCTACATAGAGCAACCCATCCACTCTCATACAGGTAACCAAACCTTACGTTAGATAAGGCAACAAGGGAAGTTGAGATCTAGCCATCTAGCCAACCCCGAAATCCGTTCTAAAGGAGTAGCATTTCAAATGAATTCCAACAAATTGAGAAAAAGAGATGCACAGACTCATTTTAACTGAAGTTCAATGTATTCATGTAAATAATTATCACACACGTTCAATCCAACATTCCAGATCATTACATCGTATCAGAAGTTCACAATAGCTGCTCCAGCGAACGGAGACTTCATTTTCTTTTCGCGTTCAAGAATGTTCCTACATGAATGAAGAAGAAAAATGACATCCTAATCATGTTCTGCCAGCCCCTCAGAGTTGCCGTTGCCAGGTTCCTCCATGGTTGTCAAAATTCTCTCTTCTTGGGCTAGATGAGAACTCGTCGCTGGAGCTTCAAATGGCATCAAGCTAATAGTTGTTGCCGCCTACAGGTTATCATCACTCTCCTCTTGCATCATAGGCAATTAGGCATGCCCTTTTGTTGGCAAGGCTGCTGACTAGATACTTCAGTTTTTGTGCCTGGAACTTCAAGGTTCCTCAAGCTAGCGGCTACCCCCATTGTGAGATACCTCCTCGAGACCATTGCTATTGCAGTGTTGCTCTCTTGTTTCTGCCACGCCTCAAAGCATGAATGTGTAATGATCCTGGCTTCATCATGAGTCAGCCACTGGCCAAAATAATTGTAATCAGTAGGGCAGTCCCTGGGAAAAGTGCCCCTTACTACATAGATGTTCTAGCCAGGCCCCCTCATGGTGTCAAGGTAAGCTGAGAGGAGAAAATGAGAGATGTGCCGGATACAGACTATTGAAGTTGTACCACTCCCCATCCACGTTGCTAATGTTCCTAATGCACAACCAACAGTGATCCTGGAAGTGGTGGATTTTTTTAAGAAATGAAGGTTAAACCCCCGGCCTCCGCATCAATCGATGCATGCATCCATCATTATTAATTATTTCACAAAGGTCTGACAAAAACATACATCAGTCCACCCAAAGCCATCACTCACATCTACAAACTCGATAATGTGGAGTGCTTTCACTCTCAATATCTAAAATCGGTGTCCTCGCTGATCCATCCATATAACGTACCGGGACCAACAGCCGGTGCAGCCTACCTAACGCGCACATCACATGCACACGTTTTAGAAGCTGCCATCATCATCAGACTACTAACCCATCTTTAGGAGAGAGATCCCCGTCATCCTTGCCAGTCCGGACACCCGTCAAGCCACCATGACGCCCAAGGGCTCCACCGCCCTACGCTCGTCCGTCTAGACGCGAAGACTCCGGAAGTTCTGTCGTGTGTAGCACCTATCAACCTGGCATGACTCAGCGTAGCACCTGTCGGTCAGTCATGATTTCATAGCTCCATCGAAGCTACGTGCAAAACGAAGCCGCTCCACCTCCCGCCTCTGTCTTCCAGCGCTGCTCCACAAACGATGCTCCCAAGAGAGAAACGACACTGTAGTACCGCCATCGTCCGATCTGGAAAACCAGATCCAATGTTTCCCCCTGAAGTAGCACGAGTGGGTCGACAACAGTTACACGACGATGCCTTCATGAAGATAATGGCGCAAAACGCCGCCATCTACCGCCAACGGCTCTGTTTTCACCGGCAACTATGTCTCCCCGACTCGTAGCCGGGACTAGATGACGAATCACGAGATCCGACCACCCAGCCGCTGGCGGGCCGCCTCTGATGAAAGAGATGTCCACCACTGCCGGCTGCACCGGCCAAAATAGATCTGACCGGACGTGCCGCCGATGCCACAATCAGGCCCTCCACGCCACCGTGCCTGCAGCCCGCGCCGCCTCCGACGCCGCAACCATTGTCGTCGCACCGATCGGATCGGGTGCGCCTCCACATGATTCGAGGCCCTGCACAACCCAGAGACGCGGGACAGAGGCGATGTCCTCCACCACCGCTGTCGGCTCCCGGGCTTAGGTCGGTGGCGTGGAGGGAGGGAAGGAGGGAGTGCGCGCCGGCGGCAGCTAGGTTTTTGGGCGCCATCCGAGTAGCCCTAGCGGGGGAGGGGGGCGACGCGGTGAAGACAGTTTCCAATTCAAGATTGGGTTGGGATGCCGCTGCAGCTTGGGAATACATTGTTGGCGCAAACCCGGAAACCATACACACAAGATAACCCAACTCAGGCACGAACTCAGAGCAATGATGACGAATGCCGCGACCGCGAACCGGCCTGTATCTTGGCAACCTTTATTCACTGGGATTGGCACCACTCGAGGACTACATCGTCTAGACTTTATACACCGGATGACGCAGCGCCCACCCATGCATAACCCACGCACACACTACCCTCGGAATCAGCCTCTTCTCGTCGTGAGCCACTCGCTCCTCCGTGAGACCCGGCCAAACATCCATGCAATTAGCCTGCACGTACTAACAGATTAACAGCACACGCCCATGCATGCAGCTAATCTGCAGCGTTCCTGCACAAACACACGCGACGCACACACGCGCACCTACGCGCCATGCACACACACATGGCTTATTGCCAACACTCTCCTCCTAAGCCATGACCTCGCCGTCACCGGAGTAGCTCATGTCGAAGTCGTCGCCACGATCGTCACCCAGCCTGCGGACCCGACCTGACGCAACGACGACGGTCACACCGCCACGGACCCGACCTGGCGCACCGATGTCGGTCTCACCGTGCTGTATCACAACTCCGGCGACACACGCCGAGCTCCTTCTCCGCCGGCGACACACGCCCAACGTCCCTCGGTGCCCCGCACGTCCCGCGCGCACCCGACGCGCCCGATGAGCCCAACCGCACCGGTGCGTCCCGCACGTCCCATGCGCACTGAACGCGCCCGACGAGCTCGACTGCACCAGACGTCGTGGACCCAACGCGCCCGGCACGCGCCCATACACGCGCCTGACACGACAGGCTCGTCGCCATGGTTGCTGCCGCCCGACGCCACCGTGTCCTTCCAGCACGAGCCGTCGCAGATGCCGTGCAACGCGGCCACCTCGCCGGCCGCTGTCGCGCACCGCCGCCGATGCAGCTACCGCCGCGCTGCGCCCAGTCGTGCGCCACTCATTGCCGCTGCCGAAACCCGCAGCTCCGTGCGCCGCCGTGCCGCGTCTCCGTGCCTCGCGCCACTGCGCCTCCATAGTCGTCGTGCCGAGCCACCGCGGCCTCTGCGCCACCACGCAGGTCCTCCGCGACCTCCTCGCCTCCGCGACCACCGTGCTCGCCGCGCGCACGACATCACAATGAACCGCCGTGGACTCGCCGCGCGCGCCGCGGACGCCGCCGCACGCCACGGCAGCCCCTCGAACCTTGTGGCTCTGAATACCAATTGTTGGCGCAAATCCGAAAACCATACGCACAAGATAACCCAACTCGAGCACGAACTCAGAGCAATGGCGAGGAACGCCGCAGCCGCGAACCGGCCTGTATCTTGGCAACCTTTATTCACTGGGATTGGCACCACTCGAGGACTACATCGTCTAGACTTTATACACCGGATGACGCAGCGCCCACGCATGCATAACCCACGCACACACTCCCTCCGGAATCAGCCTCTTCTCGTCGTGAGCCACTCCCTCCTCCGTGAGACCCGGCCAAACATCCATGCAATTAGCCTGCACGTACTAACAGACTAACAGCACACGCCCATGCATGCAGCTAATCTGCAGCGTTCGTGCACAAACACACGCGACGCACACACGCGCACCTACGCGCCATGCACACACACATGGCTTATTGCCAACATACATGGAGATAAATTAGAAGTCCCATACCTATACTCTTCAAACCCTATCAATGAAAAGAAACATAGGTCATGAAATGATGTGGAGTAGCAATTCCAGGGGAATGAACAAAGCTAATAAGAAAACATCCTAACTTGAATAATTCTACTAGTATACACCTTACCACCTGAATAAATAATGCATCAACATTGCAGTTGATCGAATCATGGAAGACATCACAACTAATGCAGCTTATGGAAATGAAACATGCAAACCGAAAGGAAGAGAAGCAATAAACTTGGAAATTTTCTTTTAAAATAAAGTAATAACCAGTGCCATTAGCCCTATGGCCCCGCAACCCATGAATTCATTAGTGCATACATAAGAATTTTCATACTGTTGAGTTATCTATACTTCAATAACTATGTATTTTCTGAACTAAAATAGGGGGCGAGCTGAAAGGAGATATTAATCACATGAGTGTGTGTGATTTGAAGGGTTTTTCTATTGTAGAACTGCCCATTGCTCTTACTCCGTTCAAAGCATAACTTCATGGTCACAAAAGGCCGCAAAACCTCCAACGATCCAAAACTTTATTTCTTCCACATATCAAGTAAACAATCTAGTGGTGTGTATCACATATGGTACAATGATGTAGTCAGCCCCGTCCAACTGCACGTTGCACATTGATTTTCATGATGGTCTATTGCCTGTCTGTTTTCCTTTTCACACAAGCATTTATGCATAATACCATCAACAATTAGAAAATAAATAAAAAATCTAATACATTATCATAATTCAGATCGAAGTTAACCAGTGAGTGCATAATCACATAAAAAAACCGCAGCCATTCCCAATCCATTCCTAGTGTACCATTACGAAGTATTTAATAGAGGATATACATCCAGTGCATCTGTATCTCTGTCTCATCCATGGATCTTGCATCACATTAGAGCATAAGTAAAAAAAATCACTATCACAGTGCAAACCAACGCTAGTTTATGCTTTGCACAACCACTATCTTTTTAATGATCTACCACTACTCTTCCTAATTTACTTAATCACTTCATTTATCGACTTGTTCTATATGCTCAACTACTGCATATCATTGTTTGCACATTGTTGAGTTGCATTGAATTGTGTTTGTGTTATTACCTGCTCCGTGATGCCCATATGCCTTCCATTGCACATGTATAAACATCGGGATATGATCAATATACAAACGTAAAGTGTTGCTTGTCTCCGTTTTATCAAGGTTGTGGATTGGTTTTACTGTGAGTACTTAATGGGTAATTCAGAGGAAGTTACTTTTAATAATGTCCTAAAGGATGCAAAATTTAAGTTGTATAATCAGGGACTATTCAAGTGGCCCCTTTCACTAACTTTTCTGATAAGATATAACTACATGTAAGGTTGTTGTTTGAACCCTAAAAATAAAATATTGTTTTACTGTTTTTTCTTGGCATACACAAGCTATGCATCGTTATTTCATGGGGAAAACAATAGAAAAGCGATCTTACAAAATGTGTCACACACTACATGAATAATAGAAATCTCTAATCTAATATAACAAACAGAAATCATGGAGGATCCATGTCCAAAGCATTAAGCGAGCCACACATACACACACACACACACACAGAGAGAGAGAGAGAGAGAGAGAGAACGAGGGGGTGGGGATAATTCATCTTACGATGCAAATCTCTTATTTTAAGTCGCATACCTTTTTTATATGCATGCGGTTGTTGTGATAGCTAATTATGCTTCAGTTTTAATTCTTGAAGGGAAAGGTATTTGTGAAGCACTAGTCCACGCAAGATGGCACTAGAGCACGCTTTACATGCATCATTGTGCAATCATATTGAGCTTGAAAATGGTTATTAGAAGATACAAGAAATAAAATCATTGGTTGTAACTTCTTTGTATCAATGTTAGTCATGTTATTGAAGTGTCCAATGATTATCTAGTTACGATGCAAATCTGTTATTTTAAGTAGTTGAACTATATTTGCTCCTAGCATTTTTTATTATATGGTTGTCACCATATTGTTAAAAGCCTAGAAATTAGGAGAGCTGGACCAAAGTTGTTGGCATCGAATGGTGCATATCTGAAGGAGAAACCGGTAGTTGCATCCATTGTTGAATGATAATAGAACTGGAAGTCAAGGGAGATCCCTCAGACAACCAAAATTCCGGCGCTGGAGAAAAGGCCCCCACGTCACTCCGCACGAGCGACACGGGCGGCGACCAAAGCCACCGCCCACAGCGCCGCTGGGATGCACCGCCGGGCAAAGCCCGTGTGGCAGCGGCGGCGGTGGGGCTTCTTTTGTAGGGGCGGGCGGCCCGTGGCTGCCTCGTGCGGTGTTGGCACGTGGTCGTCACGTGCTCGACGCCGGCGGGCTGGAGCCCTCGCGCCCGGATCTAGTGGTGTGCTTGAGGGGCCGGCCTACGGCGGCGACCCTGGCGCTATGGGGCGGTGGCCCGTGCTTCGGCCGATCTGGTCCGGCGCGGCGCGAGCATGGCAGGTGTGGGTGTGGCCTGGTGGTGCTCTGGCAAGAGGTGCGGAACAGGGGTGAGGAGGAAGCCGGGGCGGCGGCCCCGGGCTAGGAGCCATGGCGTTTTGGCCGGGGTGACGTATGCGCTCACTTCTCATTTGCAGCTTTAGGTGCTGCTACTGTGGGTGCTGCATGGTGAAGCTTGGTGGTCGACGTTGGAGAGTGTAAGGCGCAACAGGAATGGCTCCAATGATCTCCACGCTTTTTGGTGGATCAGATATGCAGGACTCCATTGGGATGTGTGTGTTTTGGGCGAAAGCCTTGACCCGAGTTTGTCGGTGCCGTCAACGGTGGCGCTTTCGGGCGTCATCTCCTCCTTGGAGGCCTCGTGGTGGAAGTCATCTTCTTCTACGTGGGGCTCGGGCTCTCTGGGTGAAAAGCTAAGCTCCAGATGTTTCTGGAGCGGGCGACGGCGGCGTCTTCGTCGTTTCCCACTTGGGGGCGTTGCTTGGGAGAGTTAGATTGTGCTTTGGTGCGTCTGATTTTCTCCTACGTCGGGTTTGGTGGATGCCGGGGCAGTGGCCCCGGACGACTGATGTGCGATGAGGCGGCGGCCTCGGAAAGAGATGCGCGGGGCGGCTCCATGGTGCGGGGCGGCGGCTCGGCCTTCTCTTGGGTGGCAATCTTGGCCCACTTAGGTGGCAAGCTTGTCGGTCCGGTCTGAATTTACGTCGAGGCGGCGGCCCCGGATGTGGTGCGACATTCGTGGTCTACGAGCGGTTGCCCTGAGCAGCGTGGGCTGCGGGCAGCTGGGTTGTGCGGTGTTGCTGCTTGAGGAGCGCGGTGGTATGTCGGGGAGGTCCCGGAAGGCGGTGCCGGTTGATTGCGCTGGGCGCGACGGAGCGGTGGATGTCGGGGCGGCGGCCCCGAGAGAATCATGGTGGCGACCAAACTTCTGTGGCAATGATGATGGTGGGAGC
The DNA here is from genome assembly GCF_056163025.1 of Triticum urartu. NCBI lineage: Eukaryota > Viridiplantae > Streptophyta > Magnoliopsida > Poales > Poaceae > Triticum > Triticum urartu. Next base: position 476,551,859 of record NC_141873.1, on the reverse strand, counting down.
AATGTCGGGGACGCGACAATGCTTGCGATAGTCGGCTCTTCTCCGGTGTGTCCACGGTATTGCCTCAGTTTGTTTGTTGCTGTGGAGTCAAAGCTGCGGCGGTGGGGCCCTGTGGTGTATGATGACTAGCTGCAGGCGGCCCTTTTGGCGATCTTCCATGGCGCCAGCCGTGCCTGGTTTCGTTCTTCTGAGTTCTCCTTCAGAGTCGGAGCTGCGTTGTATGGCCGCAAGTCGACATGTCGTCGATAAGGGTGGGCTTTGCCCTGTGTGTTTTCAGTCTATGGGTGTGGGCTTGGCCCTTGTTGTTCCGGTTTTTGCCCGGTTTTCCGTAATTAACTGGGAAATTCTCTTCTGCTTAATTAATAGATGAGGCAATTTTTGCCTCCGTTTTGAAGAAAAAATAGAACTAGAAATGATTCTATAGTCCATGTCTAATTATACATAGGGAAGTGAGATTTGTAAGGTGGCCCTTTAGAGTTAGAGAAGATGGGAACATACAAAACTAAGTGACATAGAGACCAGCTGGGAAACACAATTTTTAGTAAGGCTAGAGGTAGATTTTGGGCATAGATATGTGTCATGAAGAGAGTAACTTGCTTGTAGTCACAAAGAAAGGAGAATAACATTGTTTGCCATGACATGGTCAGAAACCGTGTCCCACGCGGGCAGTAAAATGAAATAACCATAGGTTGATCCTAGTAACGCCGTTTGTAGTTCCATAGCAGCGCATGAGTGCTTAGCTTTTCCTCTAAAATGTTCTCTCCACAAGTTCCACTATGCTATTACCACTATGCTACAGATACTTTTATAGGAATCATCAAATGTTCTCTCCACATTTGATGATTCCTATAAGAGTATCTGTAGGAGACTACCAAAAACATCATCCTATATGCAAGGTGACCCCCTATAGTAGGGAGAACAACTTTTGAATCTTTTCTCAAGTAGACTGTTGATACCTCCACTACATTTTCTTCTACATAGACAATGATAAGTGGAAGCCCCTCGTCAATGGATCAAATATTATTATTTATTTTCCCTTCTCCTTTGCGACGATAACCACCTCGAAATCATCTTTGGCACGGTGGCTTGCTCCGGTTGCATAAGTGGGAAAGGGTGAGCAGCGCATGGGAGGTGAGGCATAGTTTGCGGAGCAACAACAAGGAGACGTGGTGGTTTGGACGAGGCGGGCGGCACGGTGGAAGCCCGACGCATCATGGCAATCTACAATGGAAGGTGGGGTGGCATGGGGGAGGCCAACGAGGTTAGCCGACGCTGTCAGGGACCAACAGGAGGGAATATCAGTGATGGCATGGGAGGATGATGCAGACGGTGTGAGTGAAAGCGTAGATGGTGGCGGTGCGGTGAAGTCGGTGTAACACGGCAGGTGTGAAGGCATGGCCCGAGAATGAGTGGCTCGAAGCTCCTCTACGCACAAAAGGCTTGTTGTCGCCCGAGGTCATCCCTCTAAGCCCCCTGACCCCAGCCGACCCGCGTTGGTATAGCTCCTCACGTCATCCCAGCCTTCAGCCTCGCGAATTTTTGGTAGGGATTGAGCGCCAAAACTAGAGTTTTGGACAGTTCTTTTTTAAAATTGAGAGTGAGATGGAAGTAGTCTCCACGAGATACTCTCTGAAAATGACTAATGGAGGAGTGTGGTTGTTTGGAGCTCAGGCTCCATGGCACCCGTTTTACTGTTCACGTGTGTAAAATCATATTTTGAGGTTTCAAAAAATTCTGAAAAAAAGATACACATGAACATAGAGATGTATACTACATTTCTATAACATTTCATGATGAAAACATTTCCGTGTTAGCTGGACAAAAACGTTCATATACTTCTAGCACATGCACTATTCACTATAAAAGCCCATCATTTTTTTATGTGCAGCCCACGCAAAACTGGAAATTTTACTGAGATGTACTCCCTCCGTCCCATAATGGAAGACACCTTTTGATACTACACTAGTGTAAAAAAACGTCTTACATTATGGTACGGAGGGAGTAGTATACATCTCTATCTTCATGTGCATTTTTTCAGATTTTTTTAAACCTCAAACTATGATTTTTCACGTGTAAACAGTAAAACAGGTGTCATGGAGATGCAATGCATGCATGGTTAGTGGCGGACTTCTCAGCCTCAAACATTAATTCATGGCTTCATGCTCGAGACTGCCAAAATCATCTCTATACATGCCCCGAACAAAAGTCCAATCTTCATCCAGTTGTACAACCAGACCTAAAATTTGAAGAGAATATCCTCTCCAAGTCACCATGATATGAAGTTGCCGGAATTTCACAGTGGACTGCCTGAGATCAACATTTTCTTTTCAATCAGGCTCACACCCCTTTTCATTAATTGCTTAACGGAAATATTCAGTACATCCATCCACGTATTACAACTAACCAAAAGAGAAGGGGCAGGAAAGGGGATAGGCAAGTTGGAGCATTAGTAGAAAACCCGCTGCAGATGCTCGCTATTGAAACATCTACCACCGGGCAAAAACCTACTAACACCACACTAACATCAGTGCCAAATCAACAAGATACTAGGGGACAAAGCACACCACACTAACATCAGTACTAGTTTTCTCACTGTTCAACATTTTGTATTGCCTCGTTATGTGCAACAGCATTGTTATTCATTTTTTACATGTATGTACATCAACATGGTTATTTGGGTCATCTATATCTTTTGAGTAATTTCTTGAAAAATAAAATCGTAGCAACAACAAGATAGAGATAGTTATGTGAAAGCACGTGTAATCTTTCTTTTTTTAGAGAACAAGATTTTTTCTTCTAAGAACGCAAAAGTATCCTTTTTGCATGAATAAATATCATGAATACACATACAAACTTCGATGTACCTTGCGTGCACTATAGCCATTCTATAACTAAATATCCAAAAATATACTAATTGATTTATTTGCATGGGACAACAGCATTGGGGCACTGCTTGGCCCCACATAGATTCAGAAAAGAAAGGGCATAGCCCTGGTCCCCGATACTGTTCTAGAATTAGCTTAATCTTTGAAGTTTGAGTGATAAGCTGGCTTGTATCCCCAATGAAGTAGTATTAGTCGGACGGCGCCGAGCGTGGGTGCGGGTGGACTATGGTCCAGAATCACACCTCTCCTGCAGTAACCCAGGCGCCACGCATGCAAATAATTTTATCTAAACAGGGTATCATGAATTCATGATAAGACAATAATAAGTAATAACCGCAAACATCATTTAAATAAATAGCTTGTTTGAACATGTTGAAAGACAATACAAACTAAAATACTCCAAACACAGTAGCTTATCGGACGAAACATAAAATAAGGTTTGCTGGTTGGATAGGGTAACTTCTCACTGGACCAAACACGAAGTATTTTCAAAACTACCACTCAAAAAGATAATTTGTATCCAAATTCGTAGTGTCGTTCCGTGGTGAAATGAAACCGAGCACCACTTGAAGCCCTCTTCTCCAGCTGAAGCTTGTGAGGCTGTTTTGCCAAGAAGTCCTCATCGTCGGTCTAGACCACAAGTGTCATCGACTCTAGCGGTTCAGCGTTGAGGGCAAAGAATGTGACAAAATCAACGTCAGGTTTTCTGCCGGAATAATAATTCAACACCATAATTTTCAGACGGATGTCAAGACTTTTGAGCAGATCACGGTATTTACGACGCCACGCATTATTGTTCTTCCTTGAGGTGTTGCGCTGGAAAGAACATCAGCAAACAACAACTTCAGCAAAACAAGTAGATCAAATGAGCAGCCAAACACAAGGTATTATTGTCAGTGAACAATCAATTCTCCTGAATGTACAACTTCTCCAAGCACGGAAACCTTCTTATCAGTCCAATAACCATACACAAAGTTCCTTTGTAGCTCAGGCTACATGAAACCACACTCCCACACTCATAACCATAGAGCACAGTTTTTTGTAGGATAGGCTACGCGGCACCCTATATCGTAACCGTTCAAGCTGGACCCAGGCACATATGAATATGTGCCAAGATTTAGAAAACAGCAGTTGCTATAGGGCTCTCAACGCTTAATACTCTGTTGAGATGTCATGTTTTCGTCAGACTAGACCCGCTGCAGGCTTTTGTCACATGCATGCCCACATGGCCCTCTCTCTCTCTCCATCCTTTCTCACATGCATGCACAGAGGGCCCTCTCTCTCTCCACTCTTTCTGACACGCACAATTCTCGGACAAAGCTTGCACAACATAATCTCTCACAAGCTCTCTCTCCTTGCTCTTTGGCATATGCATGCACCTCTCTCTACATGATTTCTCTCTTTAGGACTCTCGCACGCATTCACAACATCACGAGCTCTCCCTCACTAAAAATAATCACAAAAGGTACTCTCACACTAATAGGTATGGCTGGCAAAAGTCAAAGCTCGACTACATGTACTCTTTATAGGTCATTTTCTTGTAGTTGTTTTGACTCGATTCTTGCTGGCTCCTCACCACAACAGTGTCACATGTGCGTGCTTTTAGTGCTCGTCGAGTAAAGAAAAAGGAGAGAGAGTGTGTGTCTTGCATGTCAGGAGAGACAGTGTGCTGCATTGCATGCAGATGGAGTAAAATAAATAGGAGAGAGCGTGTCTTGCGTGCAAATGCCATGAGAGAGACACAGAGTGAGTTTGTGCTGCATGCAAATATCTGCAAAGAGGGAGGGAGGCGGGTGGAACAGAGGAGGGTGGACCCTGGGACCGAACATCAACGGAGACCAGGAAGTTACACGACTGGGACAACGCTGGTTGCACGCAAGACCTAGGAGGGAATCTTGCTACTGTTCAGCAGGCCTGCCTTTTCAGACTAAACGCTCTGTGGCTACAGAGATACTACTGCTGATGCTAGCACTAGCACACATCTCCATATTATGGCCAACGGCATAGATAAGGGGTACCATGTAGGACGAGCTACAAAGAAACTTTGTGCCGTATTAATAGAAAACTGTTCGATCTGTCTAGCTGGTTGGACGACATAGATACTGTTCAATGTGTCGATTTAATGTTGGTTCTTGATCCTATAAAATCTCACTCCCTGTCCCTTCGGGGACATCCGATAAAATCTCACTCCCTCAGCCAATTTACCCTAATTCTCCACCACCCCACCAGCCCTCCCCCCTCCGGCCCTCCCCAACCTCCATGCTTTCCGTTAAAAAGGAACTTCCGTTCATCTTCATTCTCCAGCACTACACCACCAGGCTCGATCTGCAGCGACTGACGGGACAGGAAGAGGACGCACGTTTAGTGAGCAGTGCGCTGGCAACATGCACTCGGCAGCCGCAGGTCAATTGTGCCGCCACCTTGCCCGCTGCTCCTTGCCGGCGTCGACAATTGCAACTTTGTAGAAGAGAGTTTTGGCAGAGGAGATAGTATGAGAAGGATCATGAGAAGGGGTCAATAGCTCATGTGCGACACATTTGAGGTGAAATGGAAGGAGTGCGACGTGGTTGACAAAAATACCCAAATAGCCAAGGCCCACTCGGGCGATTAAAATGGTCATCAACGGGACTGAGGTTATGTTTAAGACATGTGCGTCCCACTTGACAGTGCATCTAGTTACGAACGCACTTGGCAGTGCAGCAGGTGAGATGTGTCCCCGTGCCTGTCTGAATCAGGTGAGACGTGACCCGTTGCTCCCTCCTCTTCGTTCTCGGCGGCGAGCCGGCGACGGCGCCGGAGCTTTTTTTCTCGGTAACCGCAGCGGCGGAGCTTTCATTCTCGGCGACGACGGCGGCTGTGGTGAGTGAATCTGGAACCCTTGTCCTGCTTCTCTCCTTGTCGAGTTAGATCTCACAGCATAGCATCTGTTTCCCTCTGTTTTTTGTCGATTTGATTCAGATTTGGGTGCGGGGGAGGGAGGCTGACCGCGATGGAGCCGCCAGAGACTACAAGGTCGACTAGGTATGTGCATCCTTTCCAAGCTATGTGATTTGTGCCTCGTCTGCTTCTGCTAGCTCACACTGCCCACCATTGACAAACAGGGGCGATGGTGCTCGGACATTCGAATTCACTGTCGAATTCTTTCATTCTAAGGCAAAGCTAGGTGATGGTAGCGCGCGAGACATAGAGAGAGATACAATTGTGAAATGGAAGGTTGAATTTGTAGAGATTGATCCACAGGAAATACGGTGCATGGAAGAGAGGGCTGTGAGAAATGTTGTGGAGAAAATTAGGGAGAGCATTTTTTGGGTCTAGAGCAAGAGGTAGCATTGTTACGGTTTGATAATTGGAAGGGTGAGTAGGTGAGAATTGAGAATGGTGAAGAGATGGTGAATGAAATCGATCGGCAAGACGGCTGGGCAAGCAAATAGACTACATTTCATGCAGAGCTCATTGATCTGAAATCAGATTCTAAGGTTGGATATGTGCCCTCAAAGTTGGCTTCGTAGATGGTAGATGATGATTGGGCTTCACAAAGACAGACAATGCCCATGTTTACAGGTGAAGTGATAGTAATAGGGGGTTTGATCAAGATGCAGAAGAGGGTTGTGATGGTGCTGCAAGGGTTGTTTGTGTTGATTGGAATTCAGTACAATTAGAAGACACTACTGATTTGGTCATTGCACCAATGGCTGACACTGAGATGGCCAAACTTTTGGCATTCTAGTAGATCCAGTAGATGATCAAGATGAGGAAGAGAGGGATGAATCGAGTTTGCCTAATGATGCTAACATAAATGCTTGTGAAGACGTGGATGGATAGTTGATGGAAGATACTGCAGATGATGTAGATGATGCACATGATGATTAGCTTGTAAGTGTGTATGAAAAAGAAAATCATGTTATTGAAGTAGGCAAGTTGTTCCCAAGCATGAAGGAGTTTAGAATATGTTTCAAGACTTATGCAGTCGAACATGAGTTTGATGACAAGACTATGTGGACTGACAGAAAGAAATTTTATGCAAGGTGCATAGGTTTCAATGGAAGCGTCAGGCCTTGCAAGTGGTACATACACTAGTACGCGTCGGTGCTATACAAACGGTTTTTAACCCCTTTCCGCGACAGTATTTCGAACCATCGCCAAGTGAGTGTGGGCGATAGGGGGTCCTTCCCACACGACCCAGAAATCGTCCAGAATAGGCCCTCCAGGGACACAGACTGGGGTCGTGTGTGATCGGGCGACACATCGAAACCCAATCATTTCCGTAGGTATGTACATCCCACACGGTGAATCCTAGAAAAAACATTTCCATAGGTATGTACATCCCACTCGGTGAATCCAACAAAAACATTTTCGTAGGTATGTATATCACACACAGTCAATCCAAGGAATATGTTTGCGTTCTTATGTACATCCCACACAGTCAATAGGGAAAACGTTTCCGTTCGTATGTACATCCGACACAGTTTTATGCGTAGGCTCATGTGTGAAAGGTGTAACTATCACACGCTCTGCCTTGGTTAACTGTTTGCTTTTATCAACTACATCACACACGATTTGATGTAGAAAACTATGTGGCATTGGGCTATCCATCACAAGCGCTTTCACTGCCAGAACCGTTTGCAAAGTTTCATGACCGTTTGTTGTCTTTTTATTTTTGTCTATAATTTATTATTCGAATTGGAAATTTTGAAATATGAGATGTGCAATTCAAATTCTCAACACAATGGTTCAACAACGAATCCATAAATAAAATTGCTAGTATAATATGTTCAGTAATTACAGGATTAGGCCGCAATTAACTATAATGAACCATAATATTTAAAGGCGGCAAAGGTGAAGAGACAAGTGTAAATCATTTTGACTGCCGACGGTGTTGAAGAAGCGAAATGCCCATAATGTGCCTTCCTGCATGCCATAGGCACGAATCACTTTTGTCGAACCCCTTGTGACGATCGCCGGCCCATCCTTCACCGCCTTCAGGAAGACTTCTAGAGCATTATCATGGTAGCATAAATTATATACTTCAACCTTAGTTTCCTTCACTCCGGTCATGTAGTTTGCAAGGTAATCATCAATAAATAGCTTCAGAAACCACTGAAAAGAGAAAAATATCAGATACTGATATCTAACAAAGTAACTTGTTGTGGGCAGGGGGAAAAGCAACACATTACTTACGATCATAAAGTTCAATGTTGTCTTCGACAAAGTGTAAATAAAGAGCTTAATTCCAATCACCCGTTTCTTTCGCCTAACAATCTTTTTTAGTTTCCTCTCTTGACGCTTGTTCATAAATATCTCATTTTCCCATACACAAAAGGGATCGAAGTGTGGATCAGTACCGCTCATATATGTACCTACAAGCAACCAGTAAAAGTTAGAAGCTAAACTGAGATTGCACAAATGATGTAAAATACAACTACCTATGTTCCTAAGTACAAGTATTTTTTTGAGATTTCAATATGAAGTACATACGGATTTATATAGAATTATAAATATAGTTTAGATTAGAATCTAGATTCACTCATTTTGCTCCTTATGTAGTCTATATTGGAATCTCTAAAAATACTTATATTTAGGAATAGATGGTGTATAAGACATGGGATGCAGCTAACCTCGACGGCAAACAACAGCATCGCCCATTGTAGCCCTGTGTAAGTACATGGGAAGCCAATGTTAACTACAACAGGGTTAACATCCACCAAAAATAGCAAATGGTAATAAACAACAACATCTGTAGTGATATCTTAATTGCAAAAGAGTAGCACGGTAGCAAAGGGACGGATTAAAAACGGATACAGCTATTAATTGCAATAGTCTTAACAACATCCTAATTCATGTTTTTTAAGTTTGTAGCCATTGAAATACAACTCTTTAAAATGGATGCAGCTGTTAATTACAATAGGCTTAATGGCCATTGAAACTGGTACTGATAAAAATGCAATTGGCAGAGTTAAACATCACAGGATAGGTGCTGCCAGAGCAGATAATGGCCCACTTGTCTATAAAAAGGTAGGGAAAATAGCTAAAATGTGTTAGGCATGTTTACTACAACATGCTTAATACATCGACCGTAGAAAACATAGCCATTAATTGCAACTGGTATTGGTAATATTGAACTTGTGAGTACATACTTAGTAAGTCTTAAGAGGTAGTTGCTAGGGCACTTCATCTTGGCCAGAGCCCGCCCAAAGTCAGCGGCAGCGGAGGCGAGCTGTTTCTCCGTGTCAAAGCGTGGATCAGTGCCACTGGCATGTGTACCTACATGCAACCCGTAAATGGTAGAAATTAAATTGCAATTGCACAAATGATGTGAAATACTATAAGACATGGGATGCAGCTAACCTTGACGGCAAACAACAGCATCGGCCGTTATGACCTTGCATAAGTACATGGACAGGCATGTTAAGTAGAACAGGGTTAGCATCCACCAAAAATAGCAAACGGGCAGCATCTCTAGTATATCTTCATTGCGGAGAGTAGCATGGTAGCAAATGGACAGACTAAAAAATGGATACAACTATTAATTGCAACATGCTTAACAGCATCCTAAGTCATGTTTTGTAAGTTTTATAGCCACTAAAATACAACCGTTTAAAAATGGATTCAACTGTTAATTGCAACAGGCTTAATAGACATTGAAACCAGTACTGATAAAAATTTAATTGACATAGTTAAACATCACAAGGCAGGTGCTGCCAGAGCAGAGAATGGACCAGATGTCTATAAAAAGGTAGGGAAAATAGCAAAAGTGTGTTAGGCATGTTTACTAGAACATGCTTAATACATCGACTATATAGAACATAGCCATTAATTGCAACTGGTATTGGTAAGATTGAATTGGTGAGTACATACTTTGTAAATCCTGAGAGGTAGTTGCTGGGACACTTCATCTTGGCTAGAGCCCGTCCAAAGTCAGCGACGGTGGATTCGAGTTGTTCCTCCGAGTCGAAGCGTGGATCAGTGCCACTGACATGTGTGCCTACAGGAAACTAGTAAATGGTAGAAGTTAAACTACAATTGCACAAGTGATGTGAAATACTTGAAGACATGGGATGCAGCTAACCTCGATGGCAAACAACATCACCGGCCATTATGGCCCTGCGTAAGTACATGGACAGGCATGTTAAGTACAACAGGGTTAGCATCCACTAAAAATAGTAAATGGGCAGCATCTCTAGTGATATCCTGAGTCATGTATTGCAAGTTTGTTGCTGGTATTGGTGAAATTGAGCTGGACACGGTAATATTTGAACATCACACAGTGTGCAGTACTGAAATAAACAAGGCACGAACATGCTTAATACATCAACCGTACAAATCATAGCCGTTGCAAGTGGTATTGGTAAGATTTAGCTGGCCAGATCTTACTTGTTAAGTCCTGGGGGGTAGTCGCTGGGGGACTTCATCTGGGCCAGAGCCTGCACCATGTCGACGGCGACGGAGGCGAGGTGTTCGTCCGGGTCAACACGCACAGCGGCCATCGCGCCATGGACCGCCATCAGCTCCTGGCGGTGGGGATTTGGAGGCATGAGGATGTGTCGCAGACGCCATTTAAGAAATTAGGCCAGGGCCGTGACAGAGATCGGTAGGTTACCTGACTGGATCCAAGCAGAACGTAGATGTGGTTGAAGGTGTGGTTGCGGCGGCGGCTATTTGAGACGCCGGTAGGGGGAGGCGCGAGGGGGGGATACTGAGTGTGGGGATGTGATAGGAGGAATAAATTCGGAATTCACGCGCCTAATGAGAATTTCGCTACGAAACTTGAAACTTGGGCAGGGAAAACCCACAACGCGGACGAAGCGTGTAAAATACTCGTGTGCGAGAAAAAAGAAAGTTGGTAGATCCCATCTACAAAAAATGTACACGTGTACTTGAACTTTTTTCGGTCAATGGTACGCCTGGTTTATTAGGAAACATCGCACAGGTAACTAACTTATGGGTCATTAACGCAAAAAAAACACAGACAGATACAACATAGAAACTGTGTGTTTTGTGATCTTCTAATGATTAACGCAAAAAAAACGCACATGGGCACACATGCTAATCAACGCTCAAAGCTCTCAAAGGATGCTCTTACCGACATTGTACGTTAATACTATAAACTTAAAGTATTACTGGTAATTTTCTCTAATACTACAAACTTAAACTACTTCTCACATGCTGCCATCGGGGAATGCTGGCCAGACGCCGGCATTCTCCTTCCCGGCCTTGTAGGCAGCAGCCCACCGTGCTTCGATCTCCGCCAAGCTCTCATCACCACAGCGTGCGGTCTCTTTTCTTATGGCGGCCGGACTCTCTTTTCTTTACTGCTTTCTGCCTTTTCGCTCCATTTGTGCGGCTTTGGTCGCCTCTAGATCCACCACCCATCCGGCCATGATAGCCTCAAAGTCTGCCCATGTAACTGTCTGGCCGTCAGCGGCGATAAACTCGGTGCGGCGAGATGCCATTGCTTCCTTACGATGTGTGCGGTCGCGGGCGGCGAGGAACGCGGCGCGGCGGGATGCCATTGCTTCCTTACCAGTTACTGTGTGTCACGGTGCCATGGACGACGCCTAGAGAGAGTTATTGGACGGAGGGGCCGGGCAGCCGTACAGTGCGGTGGTATTCAAGAGCTCAACGACAAACGACAACAGAAATTTGGCTTCCCTTACAATTTTGCCCGTTCATTATCGCACACAGTTCATCTCCTTCGCTTCCGGAAACACTTGCGTTGAGCCTGTTGTGTGTTACGTTATGATTGGCCGAAACCCCAGCCACGCGGACCGCGTATGTGCACCGTAGGATGCGCCACGATCGAACGGCAATCTACGTCTCTAACATCCCAAATTTTCGATTTTGAATGTTATACATAGGTCACCTTATGCATATCATATTTTATCTGCATTTTGGTTGTGATCCTAAAAATCCTAAGCAACTCAAGGACCCACGGAGAGAGTTGGGGATTTTATTATTTCCATATTTGAATTTTCCTCAAATATTGAAAAGAGGGTCATTTTGATTTAATTATTTTTCTCTCCGAAATATTTCGTATTAAAATATATGAGAGGAGATAATATGACCTCTCCAAAATAAAAGAAATATTAGAGGAAAATGATAAAATCAAATAAATAACTTTATTTGGATTTTATAGCTATGTTCTTTGAATGAGAAAATTTTGCATTTTTCAAAATTGCATTTTTAGGCCAAGAAAATGTTCACTTTATTCAAAATATTTTATTTAGACGGTGAACATTGTTTTTGGCATTTTTAGATTTTTTATATATTTATTTAGGATTTTTCCCCTTTTTGGCGTTTTTTTTTAAAAAGTTCCTGGACCGAACTGGGCCAAGGGCCCAGCCGACCCAGCTTCGCTGCCGCGTTCCCCCGCTCACCCGCGTGCCGTCGCCAGACTCGGAGGGAGTCTGAGCCCCGCCCGACGCCGCTGACCCCCTCCCCAAGTCGGACCCCGCCGCCGCCTCTTCCCCCCTTTAAATACCACCCGCCCTCCCTTGGACCCCGAGCCGCCCCACCGCCTGCGCCGCACCTCGCCGTCGCAGCCGCCGCCTGCCCCGCCCTGCCGCACCGCACCACCCCTGTAGCGACCAGACCTCAAACGGTCCAATCTCTGTGCTCAGGTGTCATCCCTAGATCAGTAATGCTGACACCACACAGTACTTGAAGGATTTATAACAGAGTAGCAATCACACACTTATTACAACGAGTGTCTCAAGAGAGAGCTTATTACAATAAATATGGCTTAAGGCCATCTAATAACGATAACAGCGGAAGGCTTGGAAGATAAGTGAGTCCATCAACTCCAACGGCATCACTGAGTATAGAACCACGACCTAAAAGCACCTTAATCGTCGTCTGAAAAGTCTGCAACATTAACGTTGCAGCCCAAAACGGGTCAGCACATGGAATATGATGGCAATGTAACACATAGAGAGTAATGGAATGAAATAGGCTATACTATATGCATATTTGGTTGGTGGAAATCTCTATGGTTACAGTTTTTGCATAAAGCCAATTTTTCCCTACTCCAAAGGAATAAATTTTATTTAACTATCATGGTAGTTGTTAAACATTGAGAATGGTTGACAGCATTCTCAATCCCAATTAAGCATCATTAGTAAACAAAACCCGACAATTTAATTTTAGAGTAACATGATGAGATTCACATGATAATCCAGGTACTAGATACTCAAGATGTCCTTAACCGGGGACACGGCTAACCATGATTAGTTTATACACTCTGCGGAGGTTTGTGCACTTTTCCCCATAAGACTCGATCTCCTCCGTTGGATTTCTCGCACTACAAGGTGTTTGAGAAACGGATGACCGAGGCATAGTCTTTCAGAAGCACTAGCACCTTACGAACGGGTAGACCGTACCAACCTACATCCCCTACATCTGCTAGTCTACCACTATAAGAGTTCGCATTACTTAGTCAACTATGCTAGAGCCCATAGTAGCTTGTGGCTGCACACGGAAGTTTCTAGCATGAATAATCTCATGATCCCTTTGAGTCTGGGTGGCGGTCCAAAAGAAAACAGGCAATCGCTGGAATACCCAGGCGCCTCAATCCACCCAGATGTGTATGTAATTTGCCACCTTAGATAAACCATTAATTTACAATCTCACATCTGTCATGGATACACTCACTCAATCCACGTCTACTAGCATAGCATAGCATAATAAGCAAACGTAGAAGTAACTCCCAAAGGTTTGGTAATAATAGGTAATAGGTACTACCTCAACTACTTCCCAAACCCACAATTTAATTAGATCCTAATCATGCAATGTGTGAGGATTGATCTAATGCAATAAAACCGGGTAGTAGGAGGTATGATCAAAGTGTTACTTGCCTTGTTGGTGATCCGCATAACCTAGCGATTCGAAGTAGCAAGCGGCGCACTCCGGGTACTCTATCGCAAACAAACAAGCATACAATAAGTACTCAACTAATGCACAGGTAAAACTCAAATAAGAGATATAACCAGAAAGTTCAACTTAAGAACTTCGGTTGGCAAAAAGAATCAACTCGAACGAAGCAACGAAAGACAAACGGCAAAAGAAACAAGCTTCGTTTACTATTTTGGATGTAGGGCAATTTTTACAGTGGCAAAAACTTGCTTGAGTTGGTTCAACGGAAAGAGGGTTTCGAGACGAAACTCCAGGCGCTTGAATCGCCTGATTCCGATAAACGAGCGAAAAATTATACTAGAACGAAAAACAGATCAGGAATCGTGATCAGAAAAATCATGGATTTAATCCGAGAAAAAGAAAACGACGAACGTTCGTTAAAACGAACAAACGGGCGAACGCTCACTAAATAAATAAACCGGAAAACCGATCTATTTAAAAAACAAAACTAAAAAAACCAAACGAAACCGACGGAAAACCGATCGGTTTTCTAAAAAAAACCGGCAGCGAGATCTACCTCCGAGGCGGCGGATCCGGCGGTCCGGCGAGGCGGCGTGGCGAGGCGGCGCGGCGGCGGCGGGCAGCGAGGCGGCGCGGCATGGCGGCGGTGCGACGCGGTGGCGGCGGCGGCGCTCTAGGGTTAGGGTTTTGGGCGGGGGCGCGGCTGGGCTGTCGGGCCTCGGGCGGCACTATTTAAAGGCCCGGCCAGGCGGAGTCCTGGCCGGTTACGGCCCATAGTCGGTTCGAACTTTTTTTTAATAATTAGCTTAGAAAAAAACAAAAGGAATACTAAACGGACTCCAAAAATCCCGAAATAAATTTTCCCCTGCTTCTAAAATCAAGCCGCACAGGATGAACATTTATTTGGGGCCTAGATGCAATTTTGAAAAACACACATTTTTCCTAAATTCAAATAAAATAGCAAATAAAACCAAAATAAAATCTTATTTGATTTTTTTATTAAATACTCAATATTTCTTTATTTTGGGAAAGTCATTTTATTCCCTCTCTCATATTTTTGTAATATAAATAATTGAAGATAAATAAATAAAATCAAATGATCCTATTTTCAAAATTTGAGAAAACTCAAATATGAAAATAACGAAATCCCCAACTCTCTCCGAGGGTCCTTGAGTTGCGTAGAATTATCTAGGATCAACCAAAATGTAGTAAAATATGCTATGCAATGATGACCTAGTGTATAACATTCCAAATTGAAAAATTGGGATGTTACAAACCTACCCCCTTAAGATGAATCTCGCCCTTGAGATTCGGGTTGGCTAGAAAATAGGTGAGGGTGGTCCTTTAGCAATTCTTCCTCTCGCTCCCAGGTGGATTCATTCTCCGTGTGGTGACTCCACTGAACTTTGCAAAACTTGATAACCTTGCTGCGGGTGACTCGACTGGCATACTCTAGATTCTTAACTGGTTTCTCCTCATAGGTCAAATCACTGTCCAACTGAATGGCTTCCAGTGGCACTGTATCTCTCAGCGGTATATCAGTCATTTCTGTGTGGCACTTCTTCAACTGGGAACGTGGAACATGTCGTGAACTCCTGACAATCCTTCGGGCAATTCCAATTATAGGCTACTTCTCCCATACGCTCCAAAACTTTGTATGGGCCTACAAAAAGGTGAAGCTAACTTTCCCTCAACTGCAAAGTGCTTAACTCCTCGAAGTGGAGATACTCGAAGATAAACTCGGTCTCCGACTTCGTAAACTGTGTCCTTGCGTTTAGAATCTGTCTAGCTCTTCGGCTTGGACTGGGCTACCTTGAGCCTATCGCGAATCAATTTTACTTTCTGTTCAGACTCCTTAATCAGATCCGGTCCAAACAACTGGCGGCCTCCAACTTCATCCCTCAACAATGGGGTCCTGCACTACCTTCCGTACAAGGCTTCGAAATGGGCCATCTTCAAACTGGATTGATAACTGTTGTTGTAAGAGAACATTGCATATGGCAAATTCTCGTCCCAACTAGATCCATAATCTAGTGCACAAGCTCTCAGCATATCCTCCAAAATCTGGTTGACTCTCTCGGTCTGTCCATCTGTCTGCGGATGGAAAGCTGTACTGAACTCTAGTCTTTCATGCAAATGATTCCAGAACTTTGAGGTAAATTGGGTTCCTCTATCTGATACAATGCTCCTTGGAACTCCATTCAGACATATGATTCTGGTCATGTATATCTTTGCCAACTTGGCACTGGTATAGGTAGTCTTCACCGGGATGAAATGAGCTACCTTTGTCAAACGATCGACTACAACCCAAATCGAGTCATAGCCTGAACGAGTTCTAGGTAAACCCGTAATGAAATCCATACCTAACTTATCCCACTTCCATTCGCGTATCGGCAATGGCTGTAGCAATCCTACTGGCTTCTGATGCTCTGCCTTTAGTCTGTGACATACATCAAAAACTGCTACATACTCCGCAATATCCTTCTTCATTCCGGTCCACCAGAAAATATCCTTCAAATCCAGATACATCTTGGTATTTCCTGGGTGAATCGAATAGGGTGAATCATGGGCCTCTTGCAGAATTAACTTCCTGATCTCCAAATCATTAGGCACATAAACACGGTCTTCAAACCATAAGGTATCGTGCTCATCTTCACGAAATCCCTTAGCTTTTCCTTTGCTAATTTTCTCCTTAATAGAAGCAATCTCCTTGTCAGTCTTCTGGGCTTCTCTGATCTTATCCATCAAAGTAGACTGAATCTCCAATGCTGCTACATAGCCTCTTGGTACTATTTCCAAACATAGCTCACGAAGATTTTCGGCTAACTCCCTTAGTAAATTTCCCCACATTAGGGTGTTGACATGACTTTTACGACTCAGCGCATTGGCTACTACGTTAGCCTTTCCGGGGTGATAATGCAATCTCATATCATAATCCTTGATGAGCTCCAACCATCTCCTTTGCCGGAGATTCGACTCCTTCTACGTGAAAATATACTTCAAACTCTTGGGGTCCGTGTACACCTCACAATGATTTCCAATGAGAAAATGTCTCCAAGTCTTCAACGCATGCACTACGGCTGCTAACTCCAAATCATGCGTAGCATAATTCAACTCATGAGGCTTAAGTTGTCGTGAGGCATATGAAACAACTCTTCCTTCCTGCATAAGCACTGCTCCAAGTCCTCGACGTGAAGCGTCGCAATACACCTCATAATCCTTGGTCTGATCTGGCAAAATCAACACTGGTGATGTAACCAAACATTTCTTCAATTCCTGGAAACTAGCCTCACATTCCTCAGTCCATATGAACTTGGTATCCTTTTTCAACAACTCCGTCATAGGCTTTGCAATCTTCGAGAAATTTTCAATAAACCTCCGGTAGTATCCTACAAGTCCAAGAAAACTCTGGATCTCTCCAAATGTTGTTGGTGCTTCCCAATTTGTCATGGTGTAAACCTTAGTGGGATCTACTGCTATACCTTCTCCGGATATAACGTGTCTGAGAAATCCAACTTTCCTCAACCAAGACTCACATTTGCTAAACTTGGCATATAATTGATGTTCTCTGAGCTTTCCAAGGACCAAACACAAATGCTCCTTATGCTCCTCTTCATTCTTCGAGTAAACCAGGATATCATCAATGAACACTACAGTGAACTTGTCCAAAAACTCCATAAACACTTTGTTCATCATGTTCATAAAATATGCAGGTGCGTTAGTCAGACCAAATGACATAACAGTATACTCGTATAACCCATACCTGGTGGTAAAAGCCGTCTTAGGTATATCCTGTTCTCGAATCTTCAATTGGTGGTATCCTGATCGCAGATCGATCTTGGAAAATACCTTAGCTCCTTGCAATCGATCAAACAGATCATTGATCATCGGTAGTGGGTACTTGTTCTTGATGGTTACTTCATTCAATCCTCAATAATCAACAACCATCCTTAACGATCCATCCTTCTTGTCTACTAGAAGTACTGGCGATCCCCAAGGTGAAGAACTTGGGCGAATATATATCCCTTATCCAGTAACTCCTTAATCTGCTTTAATCTCCACCAAATCCTTTGCAGGCATCCTATATGGTCTCTTAGATATTGGCCCTGTGCCTGGCAAAAGCTCAATAAAAAACTCAATATCTCTATCCGGTGGCATGCCTGGCAACTCTTCTGGAAATACATCAGGGAAATCCTTCACCACTGGTACTTCCTCCTGCACAACTCATGTTAAACAATTTACTTGAGTCCTTTTCGGCACATGCCGGGATACATACTTGATCCTTCTCCCTTCTGGAGTGGTAAGCAAAATTGACTTGCTGGCACATTCAATATTTCCTTCGTACTTTGATAACCAATCCATGCCTAATATCACATCCAATCCTTGAGATTCCAATACTATGTCTGAGGGAAATACGTAGTTACCAATCCTTAATGGTAATCGATCACACCATAGACTAGCCATATACTCTGCTCCAGGCGAGGTTACTAACATGGGTGGTCTAAGGGCTTGGGTTGGTAGTTTATACTTATCCACAAATCTCCTTGATATGTATGAATGTGATGCACCAGTATAAAAAAGAACGAGTGCAGTAAATGACTTAACCAAAAACTTACCGATTACGGCATCCGGCTGCTCTTCAACCTCCTCCACATTAACGTGGTTCACCTGTCCCCTGTTGAAAGGGTTCAGCTTCTTCCCAGAGCTTCCATTGCCATTTCCATTCTGGGATTCAGGACATTCATTGGCATAATGTCCGGTCTTCTGGCACTTAAAGCAAGTGACTTGGCTCAGGTCTCTCTTGGCTGGGGTTGATGGGTTGGTGCGGTTCTGGCCGTTGCTTCCTCCATTCCCATTACCATTCTTGGTGCCATTGTGATTGCACGAGCTACCTCCTCCATGGGTATGCTGAAAATGTCCTCCCGGTCTAGGGGTAAAACGTGGCTTCTGCTGAGCTCCTGAATTGTTCTTTCCTTGTCCATACTTCCTCTTGCGATTCTCAATCTGCTGCTGCTTCCCTTCAATCATGAGAGCACGATCTACCAACTCCTGGTAGTTGTTGAAGGCCTCTACCATCAACTGCATGCTCAACTCATCATTCAGTCCTTCCAGAAACTTCTCCTGCTTAGCTGCATCCGTAGCAACGTCATCTGGGGCATAACATGCTAACTTACTAAATTCCTCCACATACTGGCCAACTGTCCGTCCTCCTTGGTGCAAGTTGCGAAACTCTCGCTTCTTCATGGCCATAGCTCCTGCTGAAACATGGGCAGTACGGAAAGCCTGCTGGAACTGGTCCCATGTGACAGTGTCGACAGCGAAAGTGGCTGTGAAATTCTCCCACCATGATGCTGCGGGTCCTTCCAGTTGATGTGCGGCAAAATTCACCATTTCCGCATCTGTGCATCCTGCCGTGGTCAACTCCCTTGCTGTCTTGCAGAGCCAATCATCTGCTACTATCGGCTCGGTGCTACTAGAAAACACCGGCGGATTCAGCCTAAGAAAACGGGCTATGTGATCAACAGGTGGTGGTGGTGTTGGTGAGTTGTTGTTGTTCCCCTGATTCTGATTCTGGACTAGCAACTGCATCAATGTGTTCTGCTGCTGGATCAACTGGGTGAGCTCCGGTGGGAAGGTAAATCCGGGGTCACATCTCGGAGGCATCTTAGGGTTTAGAAAAGATAATATTTAAGAGTAGAGAGGGTCTAAAGAGAAAACACTACCCATATGCACATGAGGCAAAAGCAAACAATTCACTTCATTCAATCAAACAAACAAGGGCATACAATCGATCTAACTATCGCAAAAGTGCTCAGACTACTATATTTACATGGTGGACTACTACTACTGATGGGGTGGTCTACTAAAAATATTCTTCAGTTGCAGACTCCATGATATCTGCTCCTGCTTCATCCACATAGTCATCATCGCTATCATCTGGATCCGAGTCGGTGTCATCGATGAGGATGTAGTCTTCCGGGCGAATCTACTTGGGTTCTTCATCTTCTTCTAGTGGTGTAGGGCCTCCCATAAATATTCCAATCTTCTTGATCAGATCGTCATTCTTCTCCACTAATACTTCGATTTCCTCTTCATAATCTTCACGTGTATCCTTGAGTTCCTCCTTGAGTTCCTTGACTCTTGTCCTCGCCTTCTTCAAATCTATCATGTCAGCGCACATCTGGTTCTCTTGTCGTCGTATGTGCTGGTTTAACTCTTGGATAAAAGCTGCAACTGATCTATCCTTCCTAGTGCTGATCATCTCCTAGTGCTCAGCTCGGCGCCCACAAATCTGGTAGATAGTATTCTTGAGATCATTGCGGTAAACTTCTCCAATGCGTCCCATGGCGATGTGAGCTGCCATGCTCTTTCCTAGACTCCAAGTTGGTGCATTAAAGAAAAACTCTATGGGCTCAGTGACTGGCATGAACGTCCTTCCTGGAACTTGAACTTGAATCATCCAGCGCTCTTCTTCCGATAGATTGGCGTTGTAGGTTCCAGTGAAGCTTGGTACTCCTATGTTTAGGTATCTAGTGACTTCCTTCAAGTGACGTCCAAAGGGTGCATCTTCATCCGGTTGTGTGAACTTGTTCCTTGCATCCGCCATCCTAAAAGAGTAGAAAAGATGAGAGGTCAGAATGAGAAGAGTGAGTAGTGATCTAGGTCTTTCTTAGTGGTCGTGTACTACAGTCAGCATGTGCTCTGATACCATCTTGTAGCGACCAGACCTCAAACGGTCCAATCTCTGTGCTCAGGTGTCATCCCTGGATCAGTCATGCTGACACCACACAGTACTTGAAGGATTTATAACAGAGTAGCAATCACACACTTATTACAACGAGTGTCTCAAGAGAGAGCTTATTACAATAAATATGGCTTAAGGCCATCTAATAACGATAACAGCGGAAGGCTTGGAAGATAAGTGAGTCCATCAACTCCAACGGCATCACTGAGTATAGAACCACGACCTAAAAGCACCTTAATCGTCGTCTGAAAAGTCTGCAACATTAACGTTGCAGCCCAAAACGGGTCAGCACATGGAATATGATGGCAATGTAACACATAGAGAGTAATGGAATGAAATAGGCTATACTATATGCATATTTGGCTGGTGGAAAGCTCTATGGTTACAGTTTTTGCATAAAGCCAATTTTTCCCTACTCCAAAGGAATAAATTTTATTTAACTATCATGGTAGTTGTTAAACATTGAGAATGGTTGACAGCATTCTCAATCCCAATTAAGCATCATCATTAAACAAAACCCGACAATTTAATTTTAGAGTAACATGGTGAGATTCACATGATAATCCAGGTACTAGATACTCAAGATGTCCATAACCGGGGACACGGCTAACCATGATTAGTTTATACACTCTTCAGAGGTTTGTGCACTTTTCCCCACAAGACTCGATCTCCTCCGTTGGATTTCTCGCACTACAAGGTGTTGGAGAAACGGACGACCGAGACATAGTCTTTCAGAAGCGCTAGCATCTTACGAACGGGTAGACCGTACCAACCTACATCCCCTACATCTGCTAGTATACCACTGTAAGAGTTCGCACGACTTAGTCAACTATGCTAGAGGCCATAGTAGCTTGTGGCTGCACACGGAAGTTTCTAGCATGAATAATCTCATGATCCCTTTGAGCCTGGGTGGCGGTCCAAAAGAAAACAGGCAATCGCTGGAATACCCAGGTGCTTCCATCCACCCAGATGTGTATCTAAGTTGCCACCTTAGATAAACCATTAATTTACAATCTCACATCTGTCATGGATACACTCACCCAATCCATGTCTACTAGCATAGCATAGCATAATAAGCAAACGTAGAAGTAACTCCCAAAGGTTTGGTAATAACAGGTAATAGGTACTACCTCAACTACTTCCCAAACCCACAATTTAATTAGATCCTAATCATGCAATGTGTGAGGATTGATCTAATGCAATAAAACTGGGTAGTAGGAGGTATGATCAAAGTGTTACTTGCCTTGCTGATGATCCGAAAAACCTAGCGATTCGAAGTAGCAAGCGGCGCACTCCGGGTACTCTATCGCAAACAAACAAGCATACAATAGTTACTCAACTAATGCACAGGTAAAACTCAAATAAGAGATATAACCAGAAAGTTCAACTTAAGAACTTCGGTTGGCAAAAAGAATCAACTCGAACGAAGCAACGAAAGACAAATGGCAAAAGAAACAAGCTTCGTTTACTACTCTGGATCTAGGGCAATTTTTACAGTGGCAAAAACTTGTTTGATTTGGTTAAATGGAAAGAGGGTTTCGAGACGAAACTCCAGGCGCTTGAATCGCCTGATTCCGATAAACGAGCGAAAAGTTATAGTAGAACGAAAAACGGATCAGGAATCGCGATCAGAAAAATCATGGATCTAATCCGAGAAAAAGAAAAACGATGAATGTTCGTTAAAACGAACGAACAAGCGAACGCTCGCTAAATAAATAAACCGGAAAAACCGATCTATTTAAAAAAACCAAACAAAACCAACGGAAAACCGATCGGTTTTCTAAAAAAACGGCGGTGAGATCTACCTCCGGTGGCGGCGGATCCGGCGGTCCGGCGAGGCGGCGTGGCGGCGGCGGGCAGCGAGGCGGCGCGGCATGGCGGTGGAGCGACGCGGCGGCGGCGGCGGCGCTCTAGGGTTAGGGTTTTGGGCGGGGGCGCGGCTGGGCTGTCGGGCCTCGGGCGGCACTATTTAATGGCCCGGCCAGGCGGAGTCCTGGCCGGTTACGGCCCACAGTCGGTTCGGACTTTTTTTTAATAATTACGCTTAGAAAAAAACAAAAGGAATAATAAACGGACTCCAAAAATCCCGAAATAAATTTTCCCCGGCTTCTAAAATCAAGCCGCACAGGATGAACATTTATTTGGGGCCTAGATGCAATTTTGAAAAACACACATTTTTCCTAAATTCAAATAAAATAGCAAATAAAACCAAAATAAAATCTTATTTGATTTTTTTATTAAATACTCAATATTTCTTTATTTTGGGAAAGTCATTTTATTCCCTCTCTCATATTTTTGTAATAGAAATAATTGAAGATAAAATAAATAAAATCAAATGATCCTATTTTCAAAATTTGAGAAAACTCAAATATGAAAATAACGAAATCCCCAAATCTCTCCGAGGGTCCTTGAGCTGCGTAGTATTTTCTAGGATCAACCAAAATGCAGTAAAATATGCTATGCAATGTTGATCTAGTGTATAACATTCCAAATTGAAAATTTGGGATGTTACAACCCCGCCGCCACCCACGCAGCCGCCCCGCCTCGCCATGTTTGAGCTTATCTTGATGAAAAGAAGATATATCATGTTATTATTAGTGCTAACCTTTCAGAGCATGAAGAAGAGAAACTATTGAAAACTCTGAAGAAGCACCGTGCTGCTATTGGATATACTCTTGATGATCTTAAGGGCATTAGTTCCACTCTATGTCAACACAAAATAAATTTGGAGAAAGACGCCAAACCAGTTATTGACCACCAACGACGGCTAAATCCTAAGATGAAAGAGGTGGTAAGAAAGGAAATATTAAAGTTCCTTGAAGCAGGTATAATTTATCCCGTTGCTGATAGTCACTTGGTAAGCCCTGTCCATTGTGTCCATAAGAAGGGAGGTATTACTGTCGTTCCTAACGATAAAGATGAATTGATTCCGCAAATAATTATTACAGGTTATAGGATGGTGATTGATTTTCACAAATTAAATAAAGCTACTACAAAAGATCATTACCCTTTGCCTTTCATTGATCAAATGCTAGAAAGATTATCCAAACATACACATTTTTGCTTTCTAGATGGTTACTCTGGTTTCTCTCAAATACCTGTGTTAACTGATGATCAAGACAAGACTACTTTTACTTTCTCTTTCGGTACCTTTGCTTATAGACGTATGGCTTTTGGTTTATGTAATGCACCTGCTACCTTTCAAAGATGCATCATGGCTATATTCTCTGACTTTTGTGAAAAGATTTGTGAAGTTTTCATGGATGATTTCTCTGTTTATGGATCCTCTTTTAAAGATTGATTGAGCAACCTTGATCGAGTTTTGCAGAGATGTGAAGAAATTAACCTTGTCTTGAATTGGGAGAAGTGCCACTTTATGGTTAATGAAGGTATTGTCTTGGGGCATAAAATTTCTGAAAGAGGTATTGAAGTTGACAAAGCTAAATTTGATGCTATTGAAAAGATGTCGTGTCCCAAGGACATCAACACTACTAGGGAAAAGGCTAGCAGCAGCGGGGGTTCTAGGTATATCAGTAGCGCGGGGACCGGCGCTACTAATAAGGCGCTAGAGCTAACCCGTAGCAGTAGCGCGTGCACACCCGCGCTACTGCTATACAAGTGTAGCCGCAGCGTACTTCGTGGAAGCTCGCTACTGCTAATAGCTCTAGCGTGCTTTTCCTGGACGCGCTACTGCTACTATGGCGCTGCTATTAACTTTTCTCCACTCGCTACTGCAAATTTTAGTAGTTTTTGTTTTTTTCCTGCATATTTGTTTTGTATTTGAATAGGCTTTATACAAGAATATTTAGCAGATACGAATGTCATCATGATACACATACAAATGGCTGCGAGACCACAAATGTAATCATGGCATATACATACAAATAGTCTCATCATAATCATCATCCAACACAAAGTGGCATCTCGTCATCATCTCGAAAATAGTGATACATGCAAGTCTCGAACACTTGCAACTACAACGTCATCCATCTAAATAATGGTATACGCGAGAAGAGCTATCACTATGAGTGAGAGTGGAACTATGCAGTACATGAGGCGGCGGTTATGAGTCCTCTCTCGCGCTAGCGTGAACCTCAAGTAACTAGCTTCGGCTTCTTGTCTGGTTTTGAAGCCTTTATGGCTGGCGCCCGAGACCCCATTCACTTGCGCCTGACACTCAGGCCACTCGCTGTACACCCCCAGAACCTTCCCTTTGTACACGACATAGCACCGCCATCTCGCCATCAAGAAACCAGGTACCTGTTAGAGATGCGTGTTCATCAAGAGGATGTACAGTCATATGCAACAAAATATATTAGAGCAAAACGAAAAAGACAGGGTTAATTAGCAACTAGATGTAACATACAGTACACAAACTAATTAACTAGAGGTACGCAGGTCATCGTACGCAAACAAACAAAGTAGCGTTACGCAAGTTCGACAGGGACTGTGGACATCACAAAGTTTCATCGCTACAGAAAGTATACAAGTTCAACCGACACATATCATCATCATCGGCATCGTAAATCACTAGAAGTTCCATCCTTCCATATCATCAAGGATGGACCCTAGCTTCTTGAACGGAGTGAGGTCTTGACGTTGCATGCCTATGCGAGTTCGGACGTCAGCTCGCGATATAGGGCCGTGGTGGAACACTCCCTTCTCATCGATGACTTCTTTCATGATGATCGTCGCAATGTCCCTTTGGATGCGAAAGAAGTCATCTCTAAGTTTATAATACACTTCTCCATGAGATTCTAGCCACATGTGGATATGTTCATCATTTCTACTTGTCATGCGAAGCTTTTGGTGATCCGTGTTGAACTCAATCATGAGATGGAGGATGTAGAATCCATCCTTCTTGCTTGGTTTTGGGACATGGATGCAGCAGAAGTTAGTTTTATGCGCATGTGCCCATCTTCTTGTTCATTTGTTTCCTGATTTGCATGTGGCCATCTCTAATGCTGAAGCCTTGGAGAGCATCATCTAGAATATTGATTATGTTGGTGCAGTCACTACTAGAAAAACGGCTATAGCTAATATGGGCATTAATGACGCACCATGTATGTGGTGCGCCACTGCTATATAGCAGTGGCACACTAGATACAGGTACGCCATTAATGTCCACATTACTAATGGCGCACCTGGTGTGTTGTGCGCCATTACTAGTTTTGCAAAAAAGATAAAAAAAATTGTTAGTAGTGGCGCACCAGTGGATAGTGCGCCATTACTAGTCTTAACTAGTAGTGGCGCACTATCCATTGGTGCGTAACTACTAACATGTTTTTTTTTCAAAATTAGTAATGGTGCACCACACACCAGGTGCGCCATTACTTGTCGGATTTCGGGTTCCGGCAGACCCTTGAGGTTCGAACACTGGGGTGCGCACGGAGATTTCGCCTTCTACCTACCTGCACCCCTCCGCCTCGCTAAGATCTAAGCTATGGAAAGAACAGCACAAGAGACACAGGGTTTATACTGGTTCGGGCCACCGTTGTGGTGTAATACCCTACTCTAGTGTGTGGTGTGGTGGATTGCCTCTTGGGCTGATGATGATGAGCAATACAAGGAAGAACAGCCTCGCGAGGGTCTGTTCTTGGCTGGGGGGATGAACTGCTAGGAGGAGTTCAATCGCCCTTCTCTCTCTCTCTCTGTGTGTGATGCTACTCGATCCGATCCTACCTTGTTTCTCTCTTGGCTTCTAGATTCTCCCTTCTCGATTGCGATCCTCCTACCCTGTGGGTGGCTAGTCCTATTTATAGGCAAAGGCCCTGGGCCTCTTCCCAAATATTGAGCGGGAAGGGCGGCAACAATTGGCCATTTTGAAGGGGAACATCTGGTACACTTATCCTGACTAAAGTTGGTCCTCGCCTGCCAAAGGCTCTAGTGGTGATGCTGGCTTGGGCTCCACAATGACTTCCTCCCTGCCGTTGAACTGGTCTTGGTCTCGTTGCACCGAAATGGGTGCCTTTGCTTGATGCTCTCGCCTGCGCTTGCTCCCTTTGCACCAAAGAGGAAGGGAGGACACTGCGCGGGCTGGGGCCCGCCTGGCACCCTTGGTCGTCATGGCTTGCGTCACGGGCACCTCGTGAGGTACCCCGCCTTGATCTCTCCGCCTCCTCGAGAGCCAGCCTGATGAGGCCGTGCCTGAGGAAGCTCCGTGTCGTCCGCCCCGCGAGGCTTGGCCCCTCGCGAGGGTCTTGGGTCTGTGTTGATGAAGATGGGCCCTGCTGGGCCCCCCTTTGAGCCACGCCGCAGGCCGCAGGCAGGCAAGTCTGGGGACCACCGTTCCCAGAACGCCGACAGTAGCCCCCGAGCCCAAGGCGCGCCCGGACTTGGCCGTGCAGGGAGGCGAAAGGGCAAGAGCGAAGCGCCGCGGGCCCTAACAGCCTGCGGCCTTGGGCGCCGCGGGGCGGTTGACTGGACGTGGGTGCCTCAGCAACCACACGAGTTGATAAGGGAGCGGCATCTGCCTAGGCTTTGCTTTTTTGCTTTCTTGCGCCTGTCCTTCCTTCCTCCAAAATTTCCAGATCTACTCCGACCGCGTGACCTAGGAAGCCATGGCGCCTCGTCAGTCCCCGGCCGGAGCTTGGTACTCATCTGCCCTGGACTCGCCGAACGTGTCGGAGGCGAGCCTCGCCCGGTTGCGCCGGATGGCGGCGGCGCAGGGCATCGACAGGGCGAAGGTGTTCAAGGCCGGCTCCGCCACCCCTGAGGGCCAAGGGAGCACCTTCTATCCGTTCTTTGTAAGCGCCATTGCTGCTGGCCTGGTGCCTCCCTTCTCCGAGTTCTTCTTCTCTGTCCTCCGCCATTATAAGATACAGGCTCTGCATCTCCACCCCAACTCCGTCCTTCTCCTGGCAATCTTCGCCTATTACTACGAGGCTCACATAGGGGTGGAGCCCTCAGTTGCCTTGCTGCGCCACTACTTCTACCTCCGGACCTCTCGCTGTCCTGCTTCCGCGTGCGCGAGCTTCATCGCGTACGGTGGCGCCATTGCCATTTCGAACCCCGGGAAAAGGATTGAGGGCTTCAGGAGCAAGTGGGTCTTGGCAGATGCTGGGCGCATCCACCCTCGGCTGATCTTGCCCATGGAGCAACCCACGAGCTCCAGCGATTGGGGTCGAGCGGAGCTCGCGGACCCCCGCGTGAAGCTGGTGTTGGAGAAGATGGACGCGGATCTGAGGCCGGCCAACATGGCGGCGGCGAAGCTGACCGGCGCGTCGCTGCTAAGGGAATTCCTGGAGCACCAGCTGGCTCTGCTTCAGTAGTACTCACTTCCGATGTGGAGGCTCCATCTGAGCCCCGCGGCCTTGGCCAACGAAGATCTGGCTGCAGTCCTCCAATCTCTGGTCGGGGGCGATGTGGTGAGGTTGGAGGGAGCTCCTATGCCCTTGTTCCTCCGCGACGACTGGGAGCAGGTAGTGGAGTCCATGCCCGTCTTCAACGGGGACGGGCCCGTGCCCATGGAAACTCCCGGGGAATCGGTGGATGTGTCCTCCGACGACTCCAGCGAAGAGGAGGAAGGAGGGGAGCGGGAAAAAGGGCCTGACTCCGAGGCGACTGACGGAGAGTCGAGGGCTCCCCTCCCCCGGCGCAGGTCCCGCGCTCTCCGCCTCTCTTCGAGCGATGACGACGAGGATGATGACGAGCAGGGCGGCGGGAGCTTGCCTCCGATCCCGAAGAAGGACAGCACCGGGCTGATCTCCCACGGGTCTGCCCCGGCCCCGAGGCGGACCGCAGACGCGCCTTCCGCTCCCGAGCTTCCCAAGGTTGACCCTTCCAGCCGGCTTTCAGGCTTCAAATTTGGCCGGAGGCTGCCTGAGCTCACTAGCGACGACCCGTAAGCGCTTGATTCTTGTCTTTATTTCTTGTTTTGCTGCTGAGGCTTGACGTCCACATCTCTTGGACAGGCTGGGGCCTGCAGCAAAGAAGCCGAAGGGAGCTCCTGAGGTTCCATCCGTCGCAGCGCCTCTGCCCGCGAAGGAAGGTGACCGCGACGCACGGGCTTCTCCTGCCCGGTCATCCTCGCGAGGCCTGGCTGAGCCGGCTGGGGCGAGCTCAGCCCCCATGGCCCAAGTGACTCATGAGGTGTCTTTGCCTGCTGCCGCCACTACAGCCGTTGGGGCGCAGCAGGCTCCGCCTCAGGATGCTGTGGTCGCGCTGCCGCCTTCTCCTCCTACTCCATCGACTTCTGTCTCTCCGACTCCTCCTGCCGTTCTGGATCGTGCTGCTGCTGAGCTGGACCGGCTGCGGCAGGATCTTCTTGGCGCCGACCCTCGCTTGGTGGCCGGGCGCTTGAAGCTGGCTTCAGGATGGATTCGCTCCGACGCTTCGATTCGGGCGGCGCTGGTCCAGGCCTCGACGGCTTGCGATGAGGAGAGGCAGGCCGTCCTTGAGGCAAACGCTGCTCGTGACGCAGCCCTGGGGGAGGTGGTCGACGTCCGTGGTCGCTGCAAGGCACTGGAGGACGAGCTGCAAGGCCTGCGGGACCAGCTCGCGAAAGAGGCCCGCCTTCGCCAAGAGCAGGAAGAAGGCGTGAAGGCTCGCGAGGCGGCCGTCAAGGAGAGGGAGGTCAAGCTCAGGAGGCGCCGTGACCGCCTAGGCGCGCTGGAGCAGGAGTTGGGGGCGAGGAAGGTCGATCTGGACGACAAGGCCCAGGTTCTTGCCGAGGACCGCGTGGCCTTCGCGGAGATGGAGGCGAAGGCTCGTTCCTCGCTGAGGACGCTTTACGACAGCGGCCTGGAGACCCCGCTGGTGTTCGCACACGAACACGTCACCGTGTACCCTCGACGCCGGGGGTGATGCACCGCAGCTCACGTCGAAGGAGACCTGCCGGAAGCGCGGTATGCAAGACAATCCGGCGGGCGCTTTTGAGGACCCGAAACCCCACACGCCCGGGAGGGACCCCGTCAGGGCACGTAGCGGCTATGGGCTGCCCTAGGTCGACCTGATCGCCCTTAGGGCCTCGAGGTTCGCCGCCCTACAATGAAGAAGAACGAACGAAGAACGAGGAAGAAGAAGAACAAGGGAGAAGGAAAAGTAAAGGTAAAAGATGTAGATAGATTTGTTCGATTGTGTGTTGTTTAATCGGCCGTCACCTCTCATCTATTTATGAGGCGGTTGGACTTTCCGTACAAGAAAAGGACTAAAAATTCCGTCCAAAACATCAAAAACCCTAACCTAACTCGGATAGGAATCTTTGGCAATTTCCGGATCAATCTCGGTCTCACCGATTAGTTTTTTTCGGTCCCACCGAGTGAACGTTGCAAACTTTCTGTAACTTTCTGTAATTTTTTGGATCAACTCGGTTGGTCCGAAATGACTCTGCAGCTTCTGTTTCTGACCTTGTTTTGTCTCCACAGGTTGCATACGAATTCGGATTAAGATGATTTTTATATCAAAATCTATCGTTTCGACGAGACGCACAACTTTGATGTTGAAACAGTTTCCATCGGAGGCCATATTGATTGAGTTTTATGCATTTCTTTACTCTGGTGTCAACATAAGCATCTCTGAACTTGTCATAACTTTTGAGTCCGAACTCCGTTTTGGACCATCTTCATATCCATCTTGATCTTCTCGAAGAGAGACATTCCAAGGTGACTCCCAATCATAAGTTTGAATTGGTCTTGATATAACCTATGTTAATTTTATGACTGTGCCAATTTTGAGCGTCAACACATGCCCCCCTGTTTTTCGGCATAGCTAGCGTGCCGAAAAATAACTTGTACCATGTTGGTTCTAAGGACAATGACAACACTCCATCGGCCATTTTATTTTTCTCAGGGCGATAATTATTTATCGGCCATCTTTGTGCTAAGGGCGATAATCGTATATCGGCCGTTGCCTACTTAGGCTTCCTGCCACACACTCGGGTGGTACTTCTTCAAATATTTGCCATTGAGAGCTCGAGGTAAAAATGCCCCCTGTATTGATTCCACCAAATATGAATTTCCGGGAACAACTCTTGTAATCCTAAAAGGACCTTCCCAACTTGGAGACCACCTCCCGAATTTTCTATCTCTTGAACCAATCGGTAGAATCACTTTCCAGACGAGATCACCAACTTGAAAATTCTTCAACTTGACTTTCTTATTGTAAGCCCTTGCCACCCTCAACTTATCTCTCTCTATGGCATTCAAAGCAGCCAAACGTTTATCAGCAACCTCATCAATGTTGTCCATCATCAAGTTGTAGAAGTCTATTGCCGATAAATCATTTTGTTTGGCTATTCTCAAAGCATTCAAATTTACTTCCACTGGTAAAACAGCCTCCTGACCATATACTAGCTCATATGGAGTCACTTTCGTAACACCATGCCTTGAGATTCTATGTGCCCATAATGCCTCAGACAACAAGTCATGCCATCTCCTTGGATTATCCTCAATCTTATTCTTGATGAGCTTGATTAAAATTTTATTGCTAGACTCAGCTTGTCCATTAGCTTGGGCATAATATGGGAAGGAATTGAGCAACTTTATGTTATAAGATTCGGCAGACTCTCTGACTTGGTGTGACATAAAAGATGAACCTTGATCTGTAGTTAACGTTTGAGGAATACCGAATCTATGAATAATGTGCTCGGTTATGAATTTAATTACCTCCGTATGCGTCATGTTCTTGAGAGGTACTGCTTCAGACCACTTAGTGAAATAATCAGTTGCCACCAATACGAACCCATGCCCCTTTGAAGAAGACGGATGGATTTGCCCAATAAAGTCTAAACCCCATCTCCTGAAAGGCCACGGCTTGATAATAGGATGCAACATAGCAGCGGGAGCCAATTGAATATCACCAAATTTTTGACAAGCTTCGCACCCTTTATAATATCTGAAGCAATCATTAATCATGGTCGGCCAATAAAACCCAGCACGTCGTAATAACCATTTCATCTTGGGAGCCGACTGGTGAGTACCACAAATGCCTTCATGTACCTCTCCCATAGCAACTCTTGCTTGGTCCTCATCCAAGCACTTTAAAAGAACATCATCAACTGTTCGGCGATAAAGATCATCATCCCTCATAGTATATTTAAAAGCCATACGCCAAACAGCCATGTCCACCCTTTCACTCGGATTACGCAAGTAAGCAACAATGGGCTTCCTCTAGTCAGAATTGTCACCTGCACTAGATTTTTTGTTAATGACCGAATCAGTGGGTTCTGGTTCGGCCTCTTCTATACTGGTAAGACAAGCCATCGGATTTTGAGAAATATGAAACATGCCATGATCAACATGGTATCCAGATGCTTGTTGTGCCAACTCATTTGCTTTCCAGTTGTCATGTCTAGATATGTGTGCAATGCTAAAACAATCCAAAGTAGAGATTATATCTAGACATTTATCAAGATAAACATTAAGTGATTCGTCCAAACACTGAAAGACTTTGGATATTTGCTGTACCACTAGTAACGAATCACCATAAGCCTCAATATGTGTAACACCTATAGCAAGTAACATCTCTAGGCCGAATAACAATGCTTCATATTCGGCATGATTGTTTGTGCAAAAATATTCTAAGCGGCATGAGGCTTCAAAAACAGCACCATGAGGAGATATATAAACAATACCAACACCTTGGCCATTGCCACAAACTGACCCATCCAAGTATAATCTCCATGGTACTAAAGAGATCAAGCTAAAATCAATATTATGCATGATGTCAATATGATGCTCAATAATAAAATCAACCATGATTTGGCCTTACGTAAGTTCTGAAAACTAACAAGCCAAAGCACACCCAATCAAAACATAAGTTCACTTTGCAATTTTGGTGAATTGGTCTATGCATAATATCCTCAATGGCATCAATTTGACAAATTCCTTTGCAAGCACTTATCTCAATCTCCACTCAAACTAAGGACGGTGTTAGAGCACCACACCGGCCATTCTTACATATATTCTTAGGGCGATAGATAAGTATCGGCCACTACCATGAGGTCCATGTAGAATTCATTCACCAAATCATGTATAGCCGAAATAAACAAATGAAATAGCAACCAAATATTTCGACCCTTTGGATTAGCAAGAAAAAATGTAGCTAATAAATTGTATAGGGATTTGGTAATACCCTCTCATGATGCAAAAAATTATGTCGCTTCCATGGATCAAAATAAATCCAGGGAGGGTAATTTATCATACCTGATGATGAATTCCATGGCAAAGGCATCAATGGTATGGTTGAAAAACATGGATGATGTGCTAACCGAAGATTTTGATGGGGTGATGCAAACCTTCGGCTTAATTGTTTCTGGTTTCCATCCTTCTCTTTCTTCACTTTTATAACACTTGTTGCAATAGAAGGTTGCACATCATTTTTATTTTGACTGCTCCTCTTGGGAACCCATGCCATGTTCTTCTTTTTCAGCTCTTGTGCACTAAGTTTTTGTAATTCCTTCTTTCGCCAATACGATAAGCCGAGTGGGCATCCCGGCTGTGATTTTGTTTGAAGCAATGGCAATTCTTGTTTTACCTTGTGCACTGTCAACTTCTTTTCTTCAGATTTGGCACTTTGACTGTTGATAATTGGTTGCTTCGTCTCATTGCCTTTAGTAACCAATGTCAACATGTTAATTGGCTCTTTATTATTTGAGATCAAATCTGAAGTAGCACACTTACGACCATCTCTTTTCACGCGATAGACTTGCTTGACCACCTCTTTTTTCATCCATGGTGTCCGGAGCGATTCCTTATAATTGAAACAGTCTTTAACGTGTGACTGTTCAAATGTTGATCTTCTCGGAGTCGCATAACATTGGTGAGATGGTCTAAAATAAGATGGAGAATGTGCCCCTGTATCATACCTGTCCCATGATAAATATGGATCTACATGAGCATAGGGAGGCATCCACAGCATTGGCATTGGCGGCCCAAAATAAGGATATGAATATGTTGCATTGAAACTCTCACTTTGCCAATACCGATCCTCATATTTGCGCCTTGGGGGTGATCTTGGTTTCTTTGCATGATTGGGCCGATAAGCATTCTTCTCTTCACTCTTCTTTTGATATTTCTCCAATAGTTCGGCGAAGGTGATTTTTGATCTTTTACACTTGCGCTTATTTCAGCCTTTGTTTTCTTTTGGTTTGCTTTCATCGATCGTTGGATTTGCTTGCTGCCCCCCAGTCCTTGGCGTCTCCATTGTAGCTTCGATGGAATTCTTGCCCTCAAGATTATGTTCATTATGCTCTTCAACAACTTCTTTACTTGAAAGCTTGATCCCATCACCTGCAGTTTTTACCTTCTCTTTAAATGGATCGGCTTGAAGCAGCCGATGCAAACACTTTGCCATCGGGACCAATCGGAAGAGACAGGTCATCTCTTGGTGTTTCAACAAACTTCAATCGTCCTTTTTCAATGGCCGATTTAACTATTTGACGAAACATGTTGCAGTCCTCAAAATTATGCTTGGACGAATCACGCAACTTACAATACATTCGTCCTTGGATAGATGGCTTGACATGGTGAGCAAGAATTCTAATGTAATTATTTTTCAACAACAACGCAAAGATTTGATCACACATGTTTGAATTGAAGGTATACCTTTTGTTTTCTAGCCAATCTTGTTGTGAGAACAACTTTGGAGTTAAGCAAACGAATGGTTCAGATTTGGCATCTTCCCATTCGGCTATGAATTCTCTTTCGCATACTTTTTCTGATGTCCTTAAATAAGAAACTATACTAGCATCGGTTTTCCCAAAAGATTTTAACCTTGGCTTTAAATTTCTGAAATCAAAGTAGTTAGAACATACACGTCTCAATTGAGACCATGCGTAAGCCAAGTATGAAGCAAGCAAAGCTACCCAATTAAATATGAACTTTAAATAAAGCAATGGGAAAAGCTTTGACTGTAGTAATAAGTCACTATCAGTCTCTTTGAATGGTACAATATATTGACCGATATGCTTAGTAACCATTTTATTGCTAACAAGTAAATTGCCCTTCTTCATTGGTCTTTGAAAATTACTTATGAGAATATTTCTTATAGATGCATCAACAATAAAGTTGTGACCAAATCTGAAAATAGGTAAATTACTTGCTAGACATACCTCTTCAAATATGTTGGGAGAGCATGATGATTGCATGTCATGAATAATATCGTGCTTTGCTTTTGGATGGCTTCCCAACACCGCGTCACAATCTTCTTCTTGATTCCGTGCATCATAAATTTGAAGATCTTTTTCAACCGAACTTTGTTCGGCTACTTGTTCTTGTCCTTGAAGCTCGTCAATTTCTATGGCACGAAACTCATAGGGCCGGAAGTAGGTTCCATTAATTTCAGAAAAATCAAGCATGGTTGTTTTGCTGTGCTCTCCATGCTCTTTCTCAATAATGCTTGCCTCTTTAGATTTGATGGACTCAGAATATATACTACTTGATTCGGCTTTTCCAATAACCGAATTTCCTTTGTTACCTGAATCAATGACTTTATCTTTTTTAATTTGCAAGCCTTCTCGCTCTTGTCTAATTCTAGCCCACATCTCAGCTTGGCGAGCTTTAAACTTTTTCATCTCAATTTCCATCCACTCCTCATGAGATTGCCCCCCAATACTTTCATACTTTTCCAGCAATGAGGTGCCGAAACTTTGCAATTGTTTAGGGGGTACACTAGATGGTACACCACTGGGCGACCGCATCATTTGCACAACTATAGCTTTTACTGCAGCAAAATCATGAGGCTTCCCGCCTTCTATTAGTTCCTGTCGAATGGAGTTGCACAAATCCCAAGAGAATGTAATCTTGTTCTCAACCACCCAGTCTGGATATGGTTGCCCCCCGATGCTTTTAGACTCTTTCGGCAATGAGATGTTGCTGAAATTCTGTAATTGTGTAGGGGGTACATGATATGCCACGGTAGTAGGTGAAGGCATTTGTGCTCCTGCAGAAGTTTCACTTATTCGGCCATGACCATGAAGGTGCGGAGCCGAATTATGGACATCAACAGTTGCGTATGGTGCCAAAAAAATAGTAGCATTAGGTGTAGCATATGATGTTTGAGGGTAATTGGCCAAATAACTAGTAGCAACATGGCCAATTCCCCTATCCACCGGCATGTTTGGATTCACATACTGCAAATTAGTTGCCGATGAATAAAAAGGTGAAACACTTTCTTCTATGCTATTGGAAATTTTAACATCAGGTGTTTCAAATCGATTAACCAAACCCATCATGTTGTTCATCGGCATATGGATTTGTGGGGTTGCCGATGCATGAGGGTTGGGATACATATGTTGCATGTTGCTAAAATTATATGAAGTAGAATCATGGAGATTTTGTTGCATCGGCCCTTGCACATAATTAGATGCATGATTGATAAATATAGGGCTAGCCGATACATTATGCTCATTAGATGATCTAGCAACAACATACGCATTATTTGCATCTACATATGTGAATTGGGTATTCATATTACCTTTGTAGATTGCAAACCCTAGATGACGATCTGTTCGTAGCAAGAACGGGCCGGAGACCGTTCAAAGCTTCATCCCCAGCGGAGTCGCCAAAAAGTGTGTTCACACACGAACACGTCACCGTGTACCCTCGAAGTCGGGGGTGATGCACCGCAGCTCACGTCGAAGGAGACCTGCCGGAAGCGCGGTACGCAAGACAATCCGGCGGGCGCTTTTGAGGACCCGAAACCCCACATGCCCGGGAGGGACCCCGTCTGGGCGCGTAGCGGCTATGGGCTGCCCTAGGTCGACCTGATCGCCCCTAGGGCCTCGAGGTTCGCCGCCCTACAATGAAGTAGAACGAACGAAGAACGAGGAAGAAGAAGAACAAGGGAGAAGGAAAAGTAAAGGTAAAAGATGTAGATAGATTTGTTCGATTGTGTGTTGTTTAATCGGCCGTCACCTCTCATCTATTTATGAGGCGGTTGCACTTTCCGTACAAGAAAAGGACTAAAAATTCCGTCCAAAACATCAAAAACCCTAACCTAACTCGGACAGGAATCTTTGGCAATTTCCGGATCAATCTCGGTCTCACCGATTAGTTTTTTTCGGTCCCACCGAGTGAACGTTGCAAACTTTCTGTAACTTTCTGTAATTTTTCGGATCAACTCGGTCTCACCGAGTCAATCAACTCGGTTGGTCTGAAATGACTCTGCAGCTTCTGTTTCTGACCTTGTTTTGTCTCCATAGGTTGCATACGAACTCGGATTAAGATCATTTTTATATCAAAATCTATCGTTTCGACGAGACGCACAACTTTCATGTTGAAACAGTTTCCATCAGAGGCCATATTGATTGAGTTTTATGCATTTCTTTACTCTGGTGTCAACATAAGCATCTCTGAACTTGTCATAACTTTTGAGTCCGAACTCCGTTTTGGACCATCTTCATATCCATCTTGATCTTCTCGAAGAGAGAAATTCCAAGGTGACTCCCAATCATAAGTTTGAATTGGTCTTGATATAACCTATGTTAATTTTATGACTGTGCCAATTTTGAGCGTCAACAGCTGGCTAGCACCGAGGACGGCCCCGCCAAGCTGCTTCCCTTCCTGGTTCGCGCTCTTGAAGATGTCGCCCTTGGCCTTGGCCCCACGGCCAAGGCCGAGGCGCGTGTCCTGTCTTCTGCAGCGCTGACGCGGGTCCTCACCCACATCTACCTTCGCGATCCCGGCGTCGACCTCGACAGCCTGCTGGAGCCAGTAAGCGGCGAGCGTGCCGCTGCCGAGGCCGTGAAGGGTCGCGCGGAGGCTCTGCTGGGAAGTTCCGGGCCTTCAGCACCAAGCTGAAGCAAGGCGCTGCCGACCCCGCTGCTCCATGAGGCGAACCCACTCCGTGCTGCTCCACTTTCGACAAGTGACTCCGTTGTGGCTCCTGTCCTGCCTTTAATTCCTGCACATGTATCATGCCTCGGGGAGGCGTTTAAACTTGCGTTTGGCATTGAGATAACAGTGTGGACTGTAATATTTGCTTTTGAATTCCTTGAAATTTACGCTTTTCCTTCCTACTTGCTTATGTTCTACGACGGCAGAGCCCGGCCCCGCGCATACCTCAGCCGCCGTTAGCCCCGACCGGAAACTAGGAAGGGACCAAGGAGTGAGGGGCTATGTGACAAGTTAGGCTCCTGAGTCGCGATGCTCAGGAGTCCCCCTTGGCGCACGAACAACAAGTAGGGAGGTGTGATGTGGGTGGATCTACCGTTCTACGTCTGCAGAGCTCGGCCGTGCGCATACCTCAACCGCCGTTAGCCTTTCGGAACTAAGGAGTGAGGGGCTACGTGACCAGTTAGGCTCCTGAGTCGCGATGCTCAGGAGTCCCCCTTGACGCTCAAACGGCCTTCGTACCTTGGCTCCGCTCGGGGAGAGACGCGCGACGAACCAGGCCCGGGGGGGCTGGCTGGGTGGCGTGCGTCTGGGCGTGACCCAGGCGCAGCCCCCGTGCCCAGCCCCCTCGCACGGCACTCCCGAGGGGAAGCGTTACGATGAGGCGGAGGCACTGAGCTCTGGGCTCCCTGAGGTTGATGCGGCCCGAGGGCCACCCTCAGTTGTTTATCACCAGCGCGGAGCATAGCGCTTCCGTATGTGTACGGGCATACCCGCTCCTCGGCAGTGTCGTCAGCCAGCGCGGAGCATGGTGCTTCCACTGGTACGTGGGAGGGGGCTCCCCTCCGGGAGGAGCCCCCGGGGCGTGTACAGCCCCGCCCCAACACGTGGCTGGCACGGTAGGCCCTGGTGAGGTGTATCTGGGCACCCGTGAGCCAGCGCGGGACTCACGGGGCCCTACCTCTAGGCGGGTTGTGCCTGGCATTGGGCCTTATCTTGTGATGTGTACCTGCAAATTTGGTTAGATGTCGGCACTCTACGTCCTCGGGTCCCGGCCCTCGATTTGGTCTCAGCCGTCGCTGGTATGCCAGGTCGCGATGCCGTGGACAAGGCCAGAGGGTGAGGGCTGGAGAGCCAGTAAGAGCCCTGAGTTGCGATGCTCAGGTACCCCCCCTTTAACGTGCAAGTGGTCAGCATGGAGAAGAAGAGGTGCCGTGGACCGGCATCAAATAATCAAGCATGGTGGGTCGAACGCATAGCCGGAAATAAACGCAAAAGGGATACATGCTGCTGGGTCTGGCCTGAGCGACTTGGGGGATGATGCAACCCGAGGGGCGCCCCCAACAAGGTAAGCTAACAACATGAAATAAAAGGGATACATGCCGCAGGGACAGACCCGCGCGGCCTGGGAATAATGCAGCCCTGGGGGGCGCTCCCAGCTGGAAATGAAACTTGAAAGATGTCACCTGGTGATGTTGAGGACGAAGGAGTGTTGGCGTAGCAGACTCTGTGGGCTGCGGAAGCCGATCCTCACGAGCCCCCAGGCCCAGGGGCCTCGGGAGGCTCCGGAGGCGCTGGTGGCTCCTCGCGGAGCATCTCCATCTCCGCCAGGGCTGCGGAACGCCTGGCCTCTTGAGCCTCCATGATGCCCCTCATGAGGTGCTGGTACGCGACAGCCGCATTCAGCAAGCCGTAAGGCATGCGAACGTAGCTGTGGGGTGGACCTTCGCAGCGCCCCACTCGTGAGGGCCAGAGGCGCTCCAGAGAGGCGACTCGATTGAGCCCTGGTATGTCAATGCAGACGTGCAGCCCACCGTCCCCGCCTGAATGGGGAGACACAGCTGGTAGGCGGTGGCCGCCTTTCATGACTCTTGACTCCTGTAGCTCCTGAATGGCCTTGCTGACGAACTCCTGAGGGTTTGGCCCTCCTTGCCTTACTCCTTCTTGAGGGAAACGTTCTTCGAAACACCCCTCCATGTGGTGCCCAACCGCCTCCCTCGTGACCTTAGCCAGGTCGGTGGCCCTCCAGGGGAGAGCCCCCGAGCCCTGCCTGAGGAGGGCGCCGGGCGCGCTTTCCTATGCGATGGAAGGAGGTTCCCCCTGGGCAGGCGCGGGCCCTAAGGGGCCTGCCTCCTGAGGGGCCGGGCCGGACGATGTCTTCTTCTTCTTGGGGGCGGTCTCGGGAAGCCTCCTGCTTCCGCGATCTGGGTCTTCCAGTGATGTGGCCTGAAAGGCTCGTTCCAGGGAACACACTGTGTCCTTCTCTTCACAGGGCACCGTGACGACTCCGCCACTTCCTGGCATCTTGAGGACGTTGTAGCCGTGGTGAGTTACGGCCATGAACTTGGCCAGTGCTGGGTACCCAAGGATGGCGTTGTACGGCAGGCGAATGTGAGCGACGTCGAAGTCGATGAGCTCGGTGCGGTAGTTGTCGCATGCCCCGAAGGTGACAGGGAGGCGGACCTGCCCAATCGGGACTGTGGAGCCGTCGGTGACTCCGGAGAAAGGCTTGGTTGGCTGAAGCTGGTTGTAGGGCACTTGGAGATTGTTGAATGTTTCCATGGACAGGACGTTGAGCCCTGCCCCGCCATCGATGAGGGTCCTGGTGACCACCACGTTGCTGATGATTGGGGAACAAAGCATCGGGAGGACTCCGGCTGTGGCCGCACACTTGAGCTGATCTGCTGAGCTGAACGTGATGGCGCACGCCGACCACATGAGAGGGCGCGTGGCTTCGAGCTTGGGGAGGACTGCATTCGCTTCGCGGGCGAACTTCTTGAAGATGCGTTGAGAGGCTGGGGCTTGAGCCCCGCCGAGGATGCAGGCGATCGCATGCGGCTCTTGGAAGCCCCCAGCCCCTCGTCCTAATGGCGGTCCTCGTTTCTCCTTGGCTGCGGCGGCAGCGGAGGGAGGCCTGCGTTGCCTTGCGGGCAATCCTTGCGAGGCTGATCCCTCCAGTCTCCCTCGCGAGGCAGGTCTTGCCAGCGATCCTCGCGAGGTTGATCGCGCCACCCTTGGCGCGGGCCGCGGTCTTCCCAATGTCTTGTGTTCCTTCCTCCTCCACAACCGTAGCCCCGGTCACCACCGTCGGGACGACAGCCGATCCTTCCTTCTCGCACGGCTCGAAGCTCTTGACATTCGTTGGTGTTGTGGGTGTGGAGGTTGTGGTACACACAGTACCGACTGCCCTTGGAAGATTCGGGCTAATCTCTGCCCCGCTTGGTGTCTGGTTCTGCCGCGAGCATGGCAGCCCCCTTGCACTTCACATCCTTGGCCTTGGGCCTCTTCTCTTCTAGGTCTGCGGCAGGCAGCTCGAGGAGGGAGAGACGCCCTTCCTCAGCCCTGGCGCACTTGGTTGCCAAGTTGAACAGCTCCAAGGAAGTGCACAGGTCTTCATGCATCGCCAGCTCCTCCTTCATCTTGACGTCGCGCACGCCATCGGAGAAGGCTGAGATGATGACCTCCTCGGTCACCTTGGGAATCTTCAGGCGTGCGT
Source organism: Triticum urartu (assembly GCF_056163025.1). Classification (NCBI taxonomy): domain Eukaryota; kingdom Viridiplantae; phylum Streptophyta; class Magnoliopsida; order Poales; family Poaceae; genus Triticum; species Triticum urartu. The sequence goes on along the minus strand of NC_141873.1, from coordinate 476,511,092 downwards.
TGTTGAAGCGCTGGATGTACTTCTGCAGGGTCTCTCCGGGTTGTTGCTTGATGCGGCGCATGTCGCTCACGGCGGGTGGCCGGTCGCGAGTACCTTGGAAGTTGGCGATGAAGCGGGTGCACATCTCGTCCCAGGAGGAGATCGTGCCTAGAGCCAGGTTCAGGAGCTAGGTGCGGGCCCCGTCCTTGAGCGCCATGGGAAACCAGTTCGCCATGACCTCCTCGTCTCCGTTGGCAGCTTCAATGCCCAGCTCATACAGCTGGAGGAACTCCGCAGGGTCGGCCGTGCCGTCGTAACGAGGAGGCAGGTCTGGCTTGAACTTGCCGTGCCATGCGACGCTGCGTAGCTCGGTGGTGAAGGCACGGCAGCCTGCTGTGGCCACTGGAGGCCTTAGGTGACGGAGAGCTTGGTCTTGCATGTCCCCACGTGCTGCAGCTGGGAGCAGCACGGGGTCTTGACGTGCGGAAGCAGGAGCATGGTCGCGACGTGCTAGAGCAGGGAGCGCCCGGGTAGCTTCTTGCGGGCGAGGGACTTCTTGGCAGCTCTGCTCTTGCCGCGCTGGCACCTGACGGAGCGGGTTCCGCCCAGGGGCCACGCGCCTTGGAGCCACGGCGCCTTCTTGAGGAGGAGGCGGCTGGGGCGCCCCCGGAGCATCGTCGCCCGCGCGGGGCGGGATGCGGTGCAGCGGAACGGTCGGCACAGGAGAGCCCCCTGCGGCACGGACGAGCTCGGCAATGCGGTCGAGCCATTCTTCGTAGACGTCGTCGACGGGACGGTAGCGCAGGAGCTTGTTTGCCGCGATGAGCACAGCTCGAGCCTCCATGGGTGCGCGGAGCGCACGGGACGAAGAACGAGCTGGGGTGAGCGAGGGAGTAGCGGTGCGGCCGTCTTGCCGCACGGACGGATGCTGAGACGACGCTTGCTGCTCGTTCCCCGCCGGGCCGGTGGCGGCGTTGACGGCAGGTGATGGGGAACGGCGAGGACGCCCGCCGACAGGAGCCGTCTGGGCGACGCGGGAAGCGAGAGCGGCCCGGTGCTCGGCGCGGGCCCGACGAGCGTCAGACATGGACGCGATGGTCGGAGGAGAACGGGGCGGTGGAAGACGAATTCTGGCACACCCCTACCTGGCGCGCCAAATGTCGGATTTCGGGTTCCGGCAGACCCTTGAGGTTTGAACACTAGGGTGCACGCGGAGATTTCGCCTTCTACCTACCTGCACCCCTCCGCCTCGCTAAGATCTAAGCTATGGAAAGAACAGCACAAGAGACACAGGGTTTATACTGGTTCGGGCCACCGTTGTGGTGTAATACCCTACTCCAGTGTGTGGTGTGGTGGATTGCCTCTTGGGCTGATGATGATGAGCAATATAAGGAAGAACAGCCTCGCGAGGGTCTGTTCTTGGCTGGGGGGATGAACTGCTACGAGGAGTTCAGTCGCCCTTCTCTCTCTCTCTCTCCGTGTGATGCTACTCGATCCGATCCTAGCTTGTTTCTTTCTTGGCTTCTAGATTCTCCCTTCTTGATTGCGATCCTCCTACCCTGTGGGTGGCTAGTCCTATTTATAGGCAAAGGCCCTGGGCCTCTTCCCAAATATTGAGCGGGAAGGGCGCCAACAATTGGCCATTTTGAAGGGGAACATCTGGTACACTTATCCTGACTAAAGTTGGTCCTCGCCTGCTAAAGGCTCTGGTGGTGACGCTGGCTTGGGCTGCACAATGACTTCCTCCCTGCCGTTGGACTGGTCTTGGTCTCATTGCACCGAAACGGGTGCCTTTTCTTGATGCTCTCGCCTGCGCTTGCTCCCTTTGCACCAAAGAGGAAAGGAGGACATTGCGCGGGCTGGCGCCCGCCTGGCACCCTTGGTCATCATGGCTTGCGTCAGGGCACCTCGTGAGGTACCCCGCCTTGATCTCTCTGCCTCCTCGCGAGCCAGCCTGATGAGGTCGTGCCTGAGGAAGCTCCGTGTCGTCCGCCCCGTGAGGCTTGGCCCCTCGCGAGGGTCTTGGTTCTGTGTTGATGAAGATGGGCCGTGCTGCGCCCCCCTTTGGGCCACGCCGCAGGCCGCAGGCAGGCAAGTCCGGGGACCCCCGTTCCCAGAACGCCGACATTACTAACCCTGGTTGGTTACTAATGGCACATTCTTTGGTGGTGCGCCATTGGTAACCTTGGAGAAGCTAGATATTTTGGACAGCCACCTACCACACTCACTTTCCCCACTTCATTCTCTCCACCTCTACCAAGCTTGATCTCGGCTGCCTCCTCCTCCTCACCTCATTTGCACCATAGATTCACCCAAATTAAGTGGTTAAATTTCCTTTTTTTGATAGGTAAGTAAGGGGAAAGCTTTCTTTATGTTCTAGATCAACTTTTTTCTCCCTCAAACAATGTACACACTTTTTATGGCCTAGATCTACGTATGTTTGTGGTGTTGCATATGTTTGTGCTTGCAGGTACCGGTATTTGAAATGCGATAGTTGCTAATATTTTGCCGGAATGTTGATTCATTTCTGTTTCGGCGAGAATTTGGCACTATGCATTCTTTTTGGTCCTATTTTTAGGCAAATTCATGCCAAATTTTTTTGGTTCTAAAATATCGTTTTTCTCTACCCCGTAGGCGACCATGGTCCGCACGATGACCAGAGGCATCGTGAATAGGTTTTTGAGCTCCGCGAAGGCCGAGATGCTGCAAAAGAACGAGACGGAGATAAGATGTCTGTGTTGAAGATGCAAGCTGAAGAGCCTTATGGACCCGGATTCCGTACAGGTAGGGGACCACCTGCTCTTGCGTGGTTTCAAGGATGGCTATCGGTGGCAAGGTGATTAAGATGACTATGAAGTCTTCCATGGGTGCCGGGCAAGAAATGAGGAAGGGCAGCAAGACAACCGCGGCAAGGGCGGGCGAGAAGACGAAGAATCTCCAGGACATGATCACGAAGTAGATGCAGTACACAATCATCATGTAGAAGATGTCGGACATGATGATGAGGAAGATCAAGACGAATGGCATGATCATGAAGATGAAGATGCCGGAGGAGATGACGATGGACCATTGATGGGCTGGGTGTATGACCCTCATATTCAAGAGCTGCTTCTCAAGCAGACGGATAACGCAATAGCTGCCGCCCGAGGGAAAGCCAAGCTGGATCAACTGGAGATAGACACGGTTACTCCATTGTATGAAGGATGTAGGCCCGAGGATACCCGCCTGAAAGTAACGCTCATGGCTCTAGAGATGAAGGTAAAAGACAAAATGACCAACGCATGCTTCGACGAGAACATGTCACTCTGGCACGAACGTCTTCCCAAGGGGAACAAGTGCCCGACCAGTTTTGAGGAGGCGAAGAAAATCGTGCGTCCTCTGGATTTACTGCACGTGAAATACCATGTGTGCATGAACAATTCCATCATTTATCGGGACGAGCACGCAGAGTCTACCATATGTCCTGTGTGCGGCGTCACTCGATACAAGAAGAGGAAGAAAGCTCCTCGAAAAGTGGTGTGGTATTTTCCGATCACTCCTCGTCTGCAGCGGTATTTCATGGACCCTAAGCTAGCAAAGCTCTAGCGTTGGCACGCGGATAGGGAGGAGAAGAAGAGAGAAGATGACAGAAATGATCCGGAGATAAATAAAAAGACAAGATGCTGAGTCACCATAAGGATGCGAGCCAGTGGCAAGCGTTAAACTTCGAACATCCAGAATTTGGGGACGATCCAAGGAACATCATGCTGGGCGCGAGCACCGATGGAGTCAATCCGTTTGGCAGCCAGAGAAGCGCACATAGCACCTGGCCTGTGTTTGTGTGGATGTACAACCTTCCCTCTGGTTGTGCATGACGAGGAAGTACATTCACATGAGTATGCTAATTGAAGGGCCGAAACAACCAGGGAATGACATCAATCTGTATCTGGGGCTGCTGAAAGAGGAGCTAGACACGCTATGGAAAACGCAGCCAATACGTGGGACGCCGCAGAGAAAGAATATTTCCCTATGAGAGCCGCACTGCTCATGACGGTGCACGACTATCTCGGTTACGGATATGTCATGGGGGAGGTGGTCCACGGATTTTGTGCATGCGTCAGGTGCATGGATGACACAACGTATCGCCATCTAGATAGAGATCTCGGGTCTTCGAAAACCGTGTTCATGGGACATCGAAGGTGGCTTCGCGACGATGACTCATGGAGAAAACGCAAGGATCTGCTCGATGGTGAAACCGAACCCCGAAGACGCCCGCGTACGAGGAGCGGCGAGGAAATAGACGAGCTATTGAAAAATTGGAAAGATTGCCCACCGTCGGGAAAGCAGCGAAAGGCGCCAGAGCCGGGAAAGAACCGAAAGGCGCCAGAGCCGCTGAAGGTATGGAAAACGAGGTCTGTTTTCTGGGACTTTCTGTACTGGCAGATCCTCCATGTGCCTCATAGCCTTGATGTCATGCATATCACAAAGAATGTGTGTGAGAGTCTGCTTGGTACCCTGCTCAACATGCCAGAGAGGACCAAAGACGGACCGAAAGCAAGGGCATACTTGAAATCAATGGGCATCAGGGAGGAGCTTCACTCTAATGATGATGATTATGATGATGATGAGGCAAAGGACATGGAAAGTCGTGTCAAAGGCAAAAAGGCCAAGAAGATCGGAAATAACTGCCCTCCCGCGTGCTTCACCCTAAGTCAGGAGGAGATCGAGCAGTTTTTCACCTGCCTCGTAGGAGTAAAACTTCCTTACGGTTACGCGGGGAAGATACGCAGATACCTAGACTCAGCGAAGCAGAAGTTCAGCGGGATGAAGTCTCACGACTGTCTTTGAGCAGAACTCGATCCCATTACAGCTGAAGAAGAAGGGACGGAAAATAAAGAATAACAAGGGTGCGAGCCAGCCGGCACCGAGTATGATCCGTGCTAAGGACGGGCCACCTTCACCTAAGGATATCTCAAGGAGGGTGCATGTGGCGGGTAGGCCGATGCTACCGACTAATCTTCTCAATGCTGTAACCTGTGCTATGCGGAGTCTGCATGACAGTGTTCTTTCTATGGAGAAGTGGCGTCTCTCCGAGAATGATGTGGCATACCCAGTTTTCGTGGCCAAGGTGCCAGAGGGCATGGACTTTGTCGATAGCACCATCGGGGGTATGATCGTCCTGCGGTTTGATGACATCTTCGCTATGTTTAACCTTCATCCGCTACACTACACCTTCATTCGGCTATTTTCGCTCGGTATGGAGATGCGGATCATTAGAGACAAGACACCGAACATCATGATAGTTGACCCCCTACATGCGTGCCAAGATCTTGGGCAGCGCTGGGGACCGGCAAGTCACGAGTTCATACCTCGAAGGCGTCATTCTGGCGAACCCAGATAAGGATAACTTCCTCGTGCCTTACTTTCCCGAGTAAGTCATCCCCTCACCGCCCCATAACATATGATTTCTTAGATTTCGATCGTTCTTTTTTCTAACATTCTGTGTTTTGTGTAGTGACACACATTGCACACTCATCCTCTTAAGCCCGAAATATTCCATGGACACGTATTTCGACTCGAACCGTCAGTCGAAGAAACACTACACAAATATCAAGAAAGTTCTTGATGATGCTCTCCCTGGCTACGCCAAATCTGGAGGCACCTTCAGGAGGCCAATTTGTAGGTACGGCAAGCACGTGTTCACCCACGTAACGACGTTCCCCCGCGTCAAGCAGCCGCCTGGCGGTCATAAGGATGCCTACTACGCCCTCCATCACATGCGGGCGACCGTACGGGACCATAATCACCTTCTGCTACCAACTAATCTGAAAGATTAGGCCGCAAGCTTGTTGGCAATCCAGGACGCAGACATCAGACAAGAATTCTTTCGCATCCAGTCGGAGTTTACGGAAATCATCCATCAAGATGTTCTTCATACCTCAAGGCAGTTCTACCTCAAATATCAATCGTCCAACAGTGAAATAGAAACAACGCTACAAACGCAGGATGGCAACGATCGCGATTTCATGACCATCACGAAAGACGGCAGCTTCATCCATGCTCCGGTCCCTGAGTTGAGTCGAAAGTAATGATGCTATGTAGTTCTGAAATATCGATTAGCTCATGTTGTAATTAAACTTTAATGAACTTGTATGTCTCTTTAGTTTGGACAGTCGTTCAACTTATATGTAATCGATGCTATTTATTAGTAGGACCATGAATCATGCTATTAATGTGTTGCTTTTCTCTTCCGATCCTTTTGTTGCATACTTATATATTGCTTATGTATTGTCTATGAATTGCTACTAACGTTTTGTTTGTCTTGTGCATAGAGATGCCGTCGTATGTCGTGTACAAGGGTAAGGTTCGCGGAGTCTATGATGACTGGGAGGAGTGTCGGAGACAGGTTCACCGTTTCAGCGGTAATAGTTACAAAGGGTACACCATTAGGGAGGAGGCGGAAGCTAGATACGCGCGCTATCTAGCGGGAGAGAGGAGGGAGCGGAGGAGGAACCGGATGAAGACCAGTTTCATCGCGATGATGCTCATCGTGACCGCAGCTCTCTTCTATGTGATGGTAGTTTAGATATCGACTTGTAATGCGAAGACAAACTCGCTACTAGCGGTCTCGAGACATGTAATGTTCTAACTTTGTTCGGTATTTTGAATTCGGAGACTAATATGATGAATTGTATTCAGAGACTAATCTTCTATTGTATTCGATAAATCTTCTGTTTATATGATGTGTTGTTTATATTCTGTGCTGTAATGTATTTTGTAACCTGTGCAAATATCATAAAAGCAAAAAAATCCTAAAATTCATAGTAGTGGCGCACCTTGTTGAGCATTAGTGGTGCACTAGGGCTAAATACCAGTGGCGCATTATGGGGCATAATAATGGCGCACTTGGGGGCATATGTGAAGGTAAATATGGCCCCCTAGGAGGAATAGTAATGGCGCACCGTTGGACATAGTAATGGCGCACTGCCAGGTGTGCCACTATTATCTGGTATACTAATGGCGCAGCGCCATTAGTATTTGTTACTAGTGGCGTGGATAGTGGCACACCTATAGTGCGCCATTAATGGCCAAAATAGGTGTGCCACTAACAGGCCTTTTTCTAGTAGTGAGTCCTTCTCGTAGTCTCTGGAAGGGTCAAAATACACGGCGTGGGAGAATCACGGGTAAAGAATGATAAGGACAGCGCGCCCGTTGCTGTGGCGAAAAGACACCTCAAATTATTCTCCATATGAGTGAGAAGGAATGATTGAAATGTACGAAAGGGTTGTCCGGAACTGACTTACTTTGGATGATATGGCAGGAGGACAATTCCTTGGTCCTTATTCTGTACCATGAAATTTTGGAGGTAGTCCCTAGCAGTTTCACGCTCAAAGTCGCCGAGACTCAAGAAAGACTCGTGCATGTAGTACGGATCCGCCACACAGATTTGCGAGACTTCTTCTCTCTTCATGACGGAGCTCATATGTAGCGCAAAAAGGCGGACGATTGTAAAATCGAGCCGCCTTGTCAGAAACATCTCAAAGATATGGTAAAACCGCAGGAAGAACATCTCCGCGGGCCGTGTGTCGACATAGCACTTCCCTTCAGGCACACGAGCCGTGTATGTCGGATATCCCGGATCCTTCGAGGCTAGTAGGCTTTTCTCAGTCGACAGCACATGGTCGTGCAGTCTCCTGAGATCCCCTGATAGTGCTTCTAGCGGTTTCGATGGTAGCATCGGCTCACCCGTGAGATGGAACATGGCTGCACCTTTCACGGGTACACGCTCTTCGGAATCCATCATCTGGCTGCTATGTGCTCTGGCTTGTTTGGATGTAGCTATCTTCCTCGATCTCTTCCTCTCCTTTTTCTTGGGCACACCTTCCAGACCCTTCCTTAATCCCTGCCCTAGTGTTCCCGGCCTAAGCACCGTACTACCCTCGGCTAGTTGAGCCTGTGTTGAGGCGGCATCTTCAGGCGCGTCCTGTGAGGATTTCATGAAGAGAGACTTTTTGCAATCCCTACTACGACCTTCCTGCCCGGGCAGATCATCCATATCCTCATTAGCATGCGGATAGCCCGATTGGTCATATGGTTGACTCATCATATCTCCTGCAGTAGCAACTCATTTTTCTCCTCGGCTGTTTTTTCACGTCCTCAGCTGCTTTTTTCTCGGCCGCAAGCTTCACCTTCTCATCGATGTCCGCCTGAATAAACTTCTTTTTCTGCTTCTTGGCCTCCGGGCCCTCGTTGTAAAACACCTTCCGTGTGGCGCCATCTCGAGCACCGTGCACACTACCATATTGGGGCTGCTAGCCCAAAGGGAGTCCCTTAAGTTCGTTCAAGGCCCGGTTGAGAGGGGTTTCCCACTTGGGCCTCATCGGAGAAGTAGAGCTTTCGGCTGCAAGCTGGTGTTGCTTCTCCTGCAGAAGGAGCGTGAACCGTTTAGGAATGTGTAGTCGACTAGATCTGGAGCTAAATTTAAGGTGGTAAAAGAATAATTACCAGTAGTCTAATCAATTTCCTTGTGATCTGGTCCGTGTAAAAAACCTTATTTTCCTTGTCCCACTTGTAGCGGGCCCTGACAAAGTCACGCTCCAAGGGGTTGGTGAACTTCGTGAAGGGGTCTGGGATACCCACGGCTTCACGTTCTACATCCTCCTTATCCCATATGGGCCTTTTACCGAGGTAGCCACGGCTTCCGAGGCGATGCTTCCCTGTGTTCTTTTGCTGAAGGCTCTTGAATTTCGCAGCCTTAGACTTGGCTGCCTCGGTAGCGCAAGTGTCCTTGAACTTTTCGAACTCCTCTACCATAAGTGTCGAATTTTCCTCCAGAATCTTGGACAGGGGTTCCTCAGCCTCAATAGCTCGTTTCACCCTCCATTTCCAGGAGGCCAAATCATTGCTGAACATGCCCATGGCGTGATTGTTAATATTTTTCATATTCGGATCATCCCACGGTTCTTCTATATTATCATCCCAGTCGGGGAACTTGAATCTCTTATGCAACTTCGTCAGGAGCAACTGCGTCAAATGTTCTTTACTCCTTAAGTCATCATTGTTGATGCTCGCGCATTCCCATAGGATGCATCCTACTTGGTTCCCATAGCACTTGCGAGGTTCTTCCGACTCTAATGGCTCAAACTTGCCAGGTGCCATCTTTGTGATCACTAGTCGTCCAATCCCTAGTTTGTTAGGTTTTCATATCCTCTGCTTCTTATTTTCGGTAGCGGCATTGGCGTCGGTACCTTCCCCGACAGTATCTTCCTCGCCGATACCTTCTCCGCCGGTCTCGGCGCCGCCATCAGTCTCATCGCCGCCATCGGTGTCGGTGCCGTCGGTGTCGATGTCGGCGTCAATACCACCATCGAGGCCGACCTGCAAACCTTGACTTTGCATTTTCTTAGCAGCCAAATAGTCAAGGTACTCTTGTTCACCCTCATAATCCATCTCGTCTGCATCTTGGTCAGAAGGCCCAGTTTCTTTGTTGTTCGACATGTTTTCTATGATTAAGTCTCCTCGTTTAATTCTTTGTTGTTTGCCGGAATGTCGTTTCCGAGCACTCGATATGCCTACTATCTAGCACAAATCATGCCAAAATTCACGGAGAATTTTGGCATGACCTTTGCTAAAAAATGGACATATCGAGCACCTGAAATTCACCGGAACGGAAATGAATCAACATTCCGGCGTAACATAGGCCACTCGGATCATTTACCCTGCACATAATCATCATGTCCAAATGACATGTCCAAATTTCCAAATATGACATGTCCAAAACATCACATGTCCACATATATAACCTATTTAACCATCTGCCCTAACTAAAACCTAACTAAATTAACCAAAAAACCTAGCTACCAGAGAGAGGAGGAGAGGTGGGGGCTTACAGAGGGTGCAGGCCCGACGACGGCCGAGGTTGGGAGGGGTCGGGGTCAGGGTCAAGCGTCGGGGCCGGAGCCGGGGTCGGGGTCGGGGGCCGTGGGCGAGCGCCGGGGTCGAGGTCGGGGGCCGTGGGCGAGCGCCGGGGTCGGGGTCGGGGGCCGGAGCCTGCGCCGGGGTCGGTCGGCGTCGGGGTCGGGGGTGAGCGCAGAGGCGCGGCGAGGGCTCCGGCGGCGCGACGGGGGAAGAGAGATTGTGGGGATTTGGGGGAAAAGATGCGGCAAGAAGAGAGGAGTGGGGATTTTCGGGGTTAAGTGGGCATAGTCGTAGTGCGTTTAGGCAAAACGCGATATAGCTACTCGAGGTAGCTATAGCGGTTTCGTGTAGAAACGGCTAGTGCTACCTTGACTAGCTGTAGCTCTTTTCTGAAAAATGCGCTACTACTATAACCATTAACAGTTTTCTCGTTTGTTTTCCTTTATTTTCTCTCACTTTTTTTCCGAGAGCAGTTAACTAAGTGTGTATACAAAATAGGAACATATATATTACATCATTTGACCGATAACATACGGTTCCTCAGCGTTGACGTTTTCATTTTTGAGTCATCTTCTTTCCCTTCTTGTTCGTTGAAGAATAATTGAGCCCCTCATTGTGACTTTGCCTTTTCCATGGAGTACGGTTTTTGTTAGGTAATGTAGTATTGATTCGTCTTTTGACGTGTACTTCATCATCATCATCATCATCTTCCCTCATTGGGTTTCCGTACTGATCAAAGTCTTCCTCGTTGGCGACTCCATCCATTCCAATGATGTTCCTTTTGCCTCTCCTCACGACAACACGGCTGGGATTGCGCGGGTCGGTTATGAAGAAGCATTGTGTCACGTGCTTAGTGTGTACCCATGGCTCATTTTTTACGATAGCGTTCACGGTAGCACTGTTGGCGTCGGGTATAGTCATGGTAGTGAAATTCCGGTTTTCTCTTTCGACATTCTTAGCCCATCTGACACGGAACATCGTCGTGTTGTGCAGTCCAGAGTAGTCAAGCTCCCAGATCTCCTCGACCCTTCCGTAAAATCTTTTAGTTGCGCCGTTGTCGCTGCCGGTCATGCATTCCATCGTCACCCCTGAGTTTTGATCATCACTGTCCATATCTTTGGCCTCCGTGTAGAACGTGTATCCGTTGATATCGTATGCCTGATAGATTAGGAGGTTGGGCGAGGGGCCATGTGCTAAGGCGTATATCATGTGTGCATGGTATGTTCATATTAGTAAATACAAATAATGAACTATGCACTAATTTGCATACATTGCCATTATTAATTAAGATGTAAGGCAATAAATAACGATAATCACTAAGGATCATATTCTGTATATAGTGATTTAGTTGTACATGTATGACAAACACGCAACAATTTACAACTTCCCTGCGGCAAAGCTTTTGTGGCTATCACTAAGCTAACTAAATGTGATTTTCTTTTTGTGCATCAACTAAATGTGATTAACTGTACATGTGCAGTTTGCAAAATAAAGTAAGACATCACTAGTAGAAAAAGGGCCTAATGTTTAGCTCATTAGCATCAGTTTATGAATGAACCGGCATTAATGTGACCATTAGTGCCGGTTCCAACGGCTAGGCGGGCAGCGCTCATTAGTCCCATTTTGTGGCGAACCTCTAGTACTGGTTCGTGCCACGAACCGGGACTAAAGAGGTGGTGGCAGGCTGGTGTCAGGTTGGGGCCCCACCAACACCTTTAGTCCCGGTTCGTGGCACGGACCGGGACTAGAGATTCACCTTTAGCCCCAGTTTGTATAACCAACCGGGGCTAAAGATCATACTATATAAACCCTCCGTCGAACCCGAGCTCTCTGTTCTACCCCTTTCCTCTCCCCTCGAGCTCATCCTCCATTTTTGCCAAAATTTGTCAAGATTTGAAGGCACCTAATCCATCCAAGTGATCACAAAGGTTAGCAACTTTGTTCTTTCAGCTCTCATTGCTAGATTAGCTATTGCAATGCTCTATATGTATAGTGATTTGTGGGTTTTTGTATGGAATGCATTATATGTGGTAGTTTATTTGATTTATATGCAATCTAAGCTCAAATTAACTCTTAGTTTGCATATGTAGGTGTGGTTTACTTAATGCCTTCCCGTCTCCGTCCTAACCACCGTCGATCGCCGGCACCGTCTCGTCGCCGGCACCACCTCACTACTAGGGAAAAGCCTAGCAGCAGCGCGGGTTCTAGGTATATCAGTAGCGCAGGGACCAGCGCTACTGATAAGGCACTATAGCTAACCCGTAGAAGTAGCGCGTGCACACCCGCGCTACCACTATACAAGTGTAGCAGTAGCGTGCTTCGTGGAAGCTCGCTACTGCTAATAGCTCTAGCGCGCTTTGCATGGACGCGCTGCTGCTACTGTGGCGCTGCTGCTACTGTGGCGCTGCTGCTAACTTTTCTCCACTCGCTACTGCTAATTTTAGTAGTTTTTTGTTTTTTCCTGCATATTTGTTTTGTATTTGAACAGGCTTTATACAAGAATATTTAGCAGATACAAATGTCATCATGATACACATACAAATGGCTGCGAGACCACAAATATGATCATAGCATATACATACAAATAGTCTCATCATAATCATCATCCAACACAAAGTGGTATCTCGTCATCATCTCGAAAATAGCAATACATGCAAGTCTCGAATACTTGCAACTACAACATCATCCATCTAAACAATGGTATAAGCAAGAAGAGCTATCATTATGAGTGAGAGCAGAACTATGCAGTACATGAGGCGACGGTTACGAGTCCTCCCCCGCGCTAGCGTGAACCTCAAGTAACTAGCTTCGGCTTCTTGTCTGGTTTTGAAGCCTTTATGGCTGGCGCCCGAGACCCCATTCACTTGCGCCAGACACTCAGGCCACTCGTTGTACACCCCCGGAACCTTCCCTTTGTACACGACATAGCACCGCCGTCTCGCCATTAAGAAACTAGGTACCTATTACAGATGCATGTTCATCAAGAGGATGTACAATCATATGCAACAAAATATATTAGAGCAACATGAAAAAGAAAGGGTTAATTAGCAACTAGATGCAACATACAATACACAAACTAATTAACTAGAGGTACGCAGGTCATCGTACCCAAATAAACAAAGTAGCATTACGCGAGTTCGGCAGGGACCATGGACATCACAAAGTTTCATCGCTACAGAAAGTATACAAGTTCAGCCGACACATATCATCATCATCGGCATCGTAAATCACTAGAAGTTCCATCCTTCCATATCATTGAGGATGGACCCTAGCTTCTTGAACGACGTGAGGTCTTGATGTTGCATGCCTATGCTAGTTCGGACGTCAGCTCACGATATAGGACCATGGTGGAACATCCCCTTCTCATCTACGACTTCTTTCATGATGATCGTCGCAGTGTCCCTTGGGATACGAAAGAAGTCATCTCTAAGTTTATAATCCGCTTCACCATGAGATTCTAGCCACTTGTGGATATGTTCATCATTTCTTCTTGTCATGCGAAGCTTTTGGTGATCCGTGTTGAACTCAATCATGAGATGGAGGATGTAGAATCCATCCTTGCTTGGTTTTGGGACATGGATGCAGCAGAAGTTAGTTTTATTCGTGAAACCCATCTTCTTGTTCCTTTGTTTCCTGATCTGCATGTGGCCACCTCTAATGCTGAAGCCTTGGAGTGCATCATCTAGAATATTCATTATGTGGGTGTAGTCCATCTTCTCGTAGTCTCTGGAAGGGTCGAAATACATGGCGTGGGAGACTCGCAGGTAAAGAACGATAAGGACGGCGCGCCCGTTGCTATGGGGAAAAGACACCTCAAATTATTATGCATATGAGCGAGAAGGAATGATTGAAATGTACGAAAGGGTTGTCCGGAAATGACTTACTTTGGATGATAAGACAGGAGGACAATTTCCTGGTCCTTATTCTATACCATGAAGTTTTGGAGGTAGTCCCTAGCAGTTTCACACTCAAAGTCGCCGAGACTCAAGAAAGACTCATGCATGTAGTACGGTTCCGCCACACAGATTTGCGAGACTTCTTCTCTCCTCATGACGGAGCTCATATGTAGCGCAAAAAGGCTGACGATTGTAAAATCGAGCCGCCTTATCAGAAACATCTTAAAGATATGATCAAACCGCAGGAAGAACACCTCCGCGGGCCGTGTGTCGACGTAGCACTTCCCCTCAGGCTCACGAGCCGCATATGTCGGATATCCTGGATACTTCGAGGCTAGTAGGCTTTTCTCAGTCGATAGCACATGGTCGTGCAGTCTCCTGAGATCCCCTGATAGTGCCTCCAGCGGTTTCGACGGGTAGCATCGGCTCGCCCGTGAGATGGAACATGGCCACACCTTTCATGGGTACACGCTCTTCAGAATCCATCATATGGCTGCTATGTGCTCTGGCTTGTTTGGAGGCAGCTATCTTCCCCGATCCCTTCCTCTCTTTTTCTTGGGCACACCTTCCAGACCCTTCCTTAACCCCTGCCCTAGTGTTCCCGGGCTAAGCATTGTACGACCCTCGGCTAGTTGATCCTGTGTTGAGGCGGCATCTTCAGGCGTGTCCTGTGAGGATTTCATGAAGAGAGACTTTTTGCAATCCCTGCTACGACCTTCCTGCCCGGACAGATCATCCATATCCTCATTAGCATGCTGATAGCCGGATTCATCATATGTTTGACTCATCATATCTATGTCACAGTCATACGCGTTTGTATTGAGGAAACCCATTGGGTCGAGCTCCGTCTCATCATCCATTCTATGTTCTATAGGACCGATTACATCAGCCAGTACTATTGCACCCCCTTCATCATGACGTCCGTGATACGTCTCCAGTGTATCTATAATTTTTGATTGCTCCATGCTATATTATATTCTGTCTCCAATATAGAAAAAGAATATCAAACGGAGTCCAAACGGAATGAAACCTTCGGGAACGTGATTTTCGGAACTAACATGATCCAGAGGACTTGGACCCTACGTCAAGCAATCAACGAGGAAGGCATGAGGTAGGGGGGCGCGCCTACCCCCCCAGGCGCACCCTCCACCCTCGTGGGCCCCCTGTTGCTCCACCAACGTACTCCTTCCTCCTATATATACCTACGTACCCCCAAACTACCAGATACGGAGCCAAAACCCTAATTCCACCGCCGTAACTTTATGTATCCACGACATCCCGTCTTGGGGCCTTTCCCGGAGCTCCGCCGGAGGGGGCATCTATCACAGAGGGCTTCTACATCAACACCATAGCCTCTCTGATCAAGTGTGAGTAGTTTACTTCCGACCTACGGGTCCATAGTTATTAGCTAGATGGCTTCTTCTCTCTTTTTGGATCTCAATACAAAGTTCTCCCCCTCTCTTGTGGAGATCTATTCGATGTAATCTTCTTTTGCGGTGTGTTTGTTGAGACCGATGAATTGTGGGTTTATGATCAAGTTTATCTATGAACAATATTTGAATCTTCTCTGAATTCTTTTATGTATGATTGGTTATCTTTGCAAGTCTCTTCGAATTATCAGTTTGGTTTGGCCTACTAGATTGATCTTTCTTGCAATGGGAGCAGTGCTTAGCTTTGGGTTCAATCTTGTGGTGTCCTTTCCCAGTTAAAGTAGGGATTTATATCATATTGAATGAGTTTATCCCTCTACATCATGTCATCTTTCTTAAAGCGTTACTCTGTTCTCTTGAACTTAATACTCTATATGCATGCTGGATAGCGGTCGATGTGTGGAGTAATAATAGTAGATGTAGGTAGGAGTTGGTCTGCTTGTTTCGGACGTGATGCCTATATACATGATCATACCTAGATATTCTTGTAACTATGCTCAATTCTGTCAATTGCTCAACAGTAATTTGTTCACCCACCGTAAATACTTATGCTCTTGAGAGAATCCACTAGTGAAAGCTATGGCCCTCGGGTCTATCTTCCATCATATTAATCTTCCAATACTTAGTCATTTCCTTTGCCATTTATTTTACTTGCATCTTTTATTACTCTTTATCATAAAAATACCAAAATAATATCCTATCATATCTATCAGATCTCACTCTCGTAAGTGACCGTGTAGGGATTGACAACCCCTTATCGCGTTGGTTGTGAGGATTTATTTGTTTGTGTAGGTGCGAGGGACTCGTATGCGGCCTCCTACTGGATTGATACCTTGGTTCTCAAAAACTGAGGGAAATACTTACGCTACTTTGCTCCATCACCCTTTCCTCTTCAAGGGAAAACCAATGCAGTGCTCAAGAGGCAGCAAGAAGGATTTCTGGCGCCGTTGCCGGGGAGGTTTGCGCAATACAATTCAAGATTTGACTCCCGACAACGAGTCACTTTTGGCGCCGTTGCAAGTCAAGACATACCAAGTACCCATCACAATCCCTTATCTCCCACATTACATTATTTGCCATTTGCCTCTCATTTTTCTCTCCCCCACTTCACCCTTGCCATTTTATTCGCCCTCTCTCTCCATCCTCCCTCTCTTTCTCTATTTGCCTCTTTTTGCCCATTTCTTGTTCGCTTGTGTGTTGGATTGCTTGCTTGTCATTATGGCTAGTCCCTACCTTCTCCATTGTCTCCCAAAAATGAAGTTCTTAATTTTAAGCAAAGGGAAGGAGAAAACCTAAAAGATGCTTGGTATAGAATTTGCAATGCTCAAAATAGATCTACCAGGAAGCAATATACTTCTATTCTTCTTCGCAATTTTTATGTAGGAGCTATTCCTTGGCACAGATATGTCCTTGATACCATTGCCGGAGGGAATTTCTTGGGTAGCCACACTTTTGATTCCTATAATGCTATGATAGATTTGTTTGGCTCACCCCCTCTTTTAGTTAATGGAACTATGTTAACTTTGGGGCATGTAATGCAAAAACTTGAAATTGTTGAAAATAAAGTTGCTACCGATGAGTTAATTGAAATTTTTGATTAAAAGATCCACAACCAAATTACCCAATATGGATCTAAAGTAGGAGTAACTTTGAAAAATATTAAAGAGAAGGAACCTATAGTTAATGAAAGAATAAATCATGATTCCACTAGAATCGATAAACTTGAGGGTATCATTACTAACTTGGGAACCTCTTTTTCTTCCATAAAGAATACTCCAAGTCCTCCAACTAAAATTTCCAAGCTTATGTATGTTCCTAAAAATAAGGGTGAATCCTCTAGCAAAGAAACTGCGGATCTCAAATCTATAAGTATTCATCCTAATCATTTTGCTATACTTAAGGAACCATTTGCTACTAATGATGTTTTCGATCTTGTGCCTAGAAGTTTGATTATTGGCAAAAGGAAAGAAACTCCAAAAGGAAAGAAACTCCTAAAGAATTACCAACTAAAGATACCTAGATCTATCCTTGCTTTTATGCCTAGCTAGGGGCGTTAAACGATAGCGCTTGTTGGGAGGCAACCCAATTTTATTTTTATTCCTTGTTTTTTGCTCCTGTTTAGTAATAAATATTTATCTAGCCTCTGTTTTGTTTATGTTTTTTGTGTTTAATTAGTGTTTGTGCCAAGTAGAACCGTTGGGAAGACTTGGGGAAAGTCTTTTTAATCTTGCTGTAAAAAAACAGAAACTTTAGCGCTCACGAGAATTGCTGCCATTTTTATTTGGAAAGTGATATTTAGTTAATTCTTTTTGAATATGATTAATAGATAAATTCCTCACGTCCAGAAAATTATTTTTAGAATTTTTGGGGTTCCAGAACTTGAGTTAGCTACATATTACTACAGACTGCTCTGTTTTTGACAGATTCTGTTTTTCGTGTGTTGTTTGCTTATTTTGATGAATCTATGGCTAGTAAAATAGTTTATAAACCATAGAGAAGTTGGAATACAGTAGGTTTAATACCAATATAAATAAATAATGAATTAATTACAGTACCTTGAAGTGGTGTTTTGTTTTCTTTCTCTAACGGAGCTCACGAGATTTTCTATTTTGAGTTTTGTGTTGTGAAGTTTTCAAGTTTTGGGTTAAGTTTTGATGGATTATGGAGCAAGGAGTGGCAAGAGCCTAAGCTTGGGGATGCCCATGGCACCCCAAGGTAAAATTCAAGCACACCTAAAAGCCTAAGCTTGGGGATGCCCCGGAAGGCATCCCCTATTTTCGTCTACTTCCATCGGTAACTTTACTTGGAGCTATATTTTTATTCACCAAATGATATGTGTTTTGCTTGGAGCGTCTTGTATTATTTGAGTCTTTATTTGTTAGTTTTCCACAATCATACTTGCTGTACACACCTTTTGAGAGAGACTCACATGATTTGAAAATTATTGGAATACTCTATGTGCTTCACTTATATCTTTTGAGCTATATAATTTTTGCTCTAGTGCCTCACTTATATCTTTTAAAGCACGGTGGTGGATTTTTTTATAGAAACTATGGTTCTCTCATGCTTCACTTAGATTATTTTGAGAGTCCTACAAAACATCATGGTAATTTGCTTTAATTATGATAGGCATTCAAGATTAGTAAAAAGAAATTTCTTATGAGTGTGTTGAATACTATGAGAAGTTTGATACTTGATAATTGTTTTGCGATAAGGAGATGGTGATATTAGAGTCATGCTAGTTGAGTAGTTGTGAATTTGAGCAATACTTGTCTTGAAGTTTGAGATTCCCGTAGCATGCACGTATGGTGAACCGTTATGTGACGAAATTGGAGCATGATTTATTTATTGATTGTCTTCCTTATGAGTGGCGGTCGGGGACGAGCGATGGTCTTTTCCTACCAATCTATCCCCCTAGGAGCATGCGCGTAATACTTTGTTTTGATAACTAATAGATTTTTTCAATAAGTATGTGAGTTCTTTATGACTAATGTTGAGTCCATGGATTATACGCACTCTCACCCTTCCACCATTGCTAGCCTCTTTAATACCGCGCACTTTTCGCTGGTATCATATACCCACCATATACCTTCCTCAAAACAGCCACCATACCTACCTATTATGGCATTTCCATAGCCATTCCGAGATATATTTCCATGCAACTTACAACCGTTCCGTTTACTATGACATGCTCCATCATTGTCATATTGCTTTGCATGATCATGTAGTCGACATTGTATTTGTGGCAAAGCCACCATTCATAATTCTTTCATACATGTCACTCTTGATTCATTGCATATACTGGTATACCGCCGGAGGCATTCACATAGAGTCATATTTTGTTCTAAGTATTGAGTTGTAAGTAAATAAAATTGTGATGATCATCATTTTTAGGGCATTGTCCCAAGTGATGAAAGGATGATGGAGACTATGATTCCCCCACAAGTCAGGATGAGACTCCGGACTAAATAAAAAAAGGAGAGGCCATAAAAAAGGAGAAAAGGCCCAAATAAAAAAAAGAAGGGACAATGCTACTATCCTTTTACCACACTTTTGCTTCAAAGTAGCACCATGATCTTCATGATAGAGAGTCTCCTATGATATCACTTTCATATACTAGTGGGAATTTTTCATTATAGAACTTGGCTTGCATATTCCAATGACGGGCTTCCTCAAAATGCCCTAGGTCTTCATGAGCAAGCGAGTTGGATGCACACCCACTTAGTTCCTTTTGTTGAGCTTTCATATACTTATAGCTCTAGTGCATCCGTTGCATGGCAATCCCTACTCACTCACATTGATATCTATTGATGGGCATCTCCATAGCCCGTTGATACGCCTAGTTGATGTGAGACTATCTTCTCCTTTTTTGTCTTCTCCACAACCACCATTCTATTCCACATATAGTGCTATGTCCATGGCTCACGCTCATGTATTGCGTGAAGATTGAAAAAGTTTGAGAACACCAAAAGTATGAAACAATTGCTTAGCTTGTCAACGGGGTTATGCATGATTTAAATACTTTGTGTGGTGAAGATAGAGCATAGCCAGACTATATGATTTTGTAGGGATAACTTTCTTTGGCCATATTATTTTGAGAAGACATAATTGCTTAATTAGTATGCTTGAAGTACTATTATTTCTATGTCAATATTAAACTTTTGTCTTGAATCTTTCGGATCTGAATATTCATACCACAATTAAGAGAATTACATTGAAATTATGCCAAGTAGCATTCCACATCGAAATTTCTGTTTTTATAATTACCCTACTCGAGGACGGGCGGGAATTAAGCTTGGGGATGCTTGATACGTCTCCAACGTATCTATAATTTTTGATTGTTCCATGCTATATTATATTCTGTTTTGGACATTATTGCGCTTTATTATACACTTTTATATTATTTTTGGGACTAACCTATTAACCGGAGGCCCAGCCCAGAATTGTTGTTTTTGCCTATTTTAGAGTTTCATAGAAAAGGAATATCAAACGGAGTCCAAACGGAATGAAACCTTCGGGAACGTGATTTTTGGAAGGAACGTGATCCAGAGGACTTGGACCCTACGTCAAGAAAGCTACCTGGAAGGCCCGAGGTAGGGGGGCGCGCCTACCCCCCCCCCCTCGCCCAGGCACGCCCTCCACCCTCGTGGGGCCCATGTTGCTCCACCGATGTACTTCCTCCTCCTATATATACCTACGTACCCCCAAACTACAAGATACGGAGCCAAAAACCTAATTCCACCGCCGCAACCTTCTGTACCCGTGATATCCCATCTTGGGGCCTTTTCCGGAGCTCCGCCGGAGGGGTCGTCGATCACGGAGGGCTTCTACATCAACAGCATAGCCTCTCCGATGATGTGTGAGTAGTTTACCTCAGACCTTCGGGTCCATAGTTATTAGCCAGATGGCTTCTTGTCTCTCTTTGGATCTCAATACAAAGTTCTCCACGATTCTCGTGGAGATCTATTCAATGTAATATTCTTTTGCGGTGTGTTTGTTGAGACCGATGAATTGTGGGTTTATGATCAAGTTTATCTATGAACAATATTTGAATCTTCTCTGAATTCTTTTATGTGTGATTGGTTATCTTTGCAAGTCTCTTCGAATTATCAGTTTGGTTTGGCCTACTAGATTGATCTTTCTTGCAATGGGAGAAGTGCTTATCTTTGGCTTCAATCTTGCGGTGTCCTTTCCCAGTGACAGTGGGGGCAGCAAGGCACGTATTGTATTGTTGCCATCGAAGATAACAAGAAGGGGTTTATATCATATTGCATGAGTTTATCCCTCTACATCATGTCATCTTACTTAAAGCGTTACTCTGTTCCTTTGAACTTAATACTCTAAATGCATGCTGGATAGCGGTCGATGTGTGGAGTAATAGTAGTAGATCCAGGCAGGAGTCGGTCTACTTGTCTCGGATGTGATGCCTATATACATGATCATACCTAGATATTCTCATAACTATGCTCAATTTTGTCAATTGCTCAACAATAATTTGTTTACCCACCGTAATACTTATGCTCTCGTGAGAAGCCACTAGTGAAACCTATGGCCCCGGGGTCTATTTTTCATCATATTAATCTCCCGTCAACAAGCTATTTCTGGCACTGTTTATTTTGCTTTCTTTACTTTGCATCTTTATCATAAAAATACCAAAAATATTATCTTATCATATTTATCAGATCTCACTTTCGTAAGTGACCGTGAAGGGATTGACAACCCCTTTATTGCGTTGGTTGCGAGGATTTTATTTGTTTGTGTACGTGCGAGGGACTCGTGCGTGGCCTCCTACTGGATTGATACCTTGGTTCTCAAAAACTAAGGGAAATACTTACGCTACTTTGCTGGATCACCCTTGTCGGTGTACTAGAGTAGGGGTACCCTAGTATCCCGAACTTGTGCATGGGCAGTCGCAGCGTCCTGCGGCAAGGCTTGCCGGGTGACCGCCAAGGTCCTCCGTGGTTCCTTTGGAGCCATTCAAGAACAAAGTATCCAAGCCAAGGAGACAAGACCCCGGCAAGAGGAGCTTGCCGGGAAGGCCAACCAAGGCATCTCAAGACCCCGACAAGAGGAGCTTGTCGGGAAGGCCAACCAAGGCACCTCAAGGAGCTTGCCGCGACGCGCCACGCGCCCCGGCAAGGCCCGGTGAGCAACAAGCTCCCGGACGCGACAAGACAACGACCGCGGCAAGGCGCTTGCCACGGCAAGCCACCACTCCGCGCCCGCGCTCCAGCACATCCACCAACGTGTCGCTCTGGGACCCTTCCAGGCGTACGTGGCGGGAGGCTGTGTAGCCAGGGGTGCGCGGTGGCAAGCGGCGCTGACAAGATTGCCATCATGGCGAGCAGTGGCGTCCCTGACGGTCCCTTTTGCACTGTTTAGGCGACACAGACAGGCATTTAATGCCCTTGTCCCCTGTCGTCAGGGTTAGGTATGATACACTGTAGCAGGTAGCTGTACCTACCGCAGCACCTTTACATTTTTACCCTTGTCTACGTTGCCACCTGTCGGTGACCCCTTGAGCATATAAAAGGAGGCCCATGCGCAACGTAGGGGGGGTTGGCTGGTTAGTGGGTTAGCTAGTTAGCCAGCTCAGAGGACACTCACGCTCGGCCTAGCTAGTCGCTGGTGTGTATCCTAGCATTCCGCGCTCCCGAGCAAGAGATCAATACAAACCACAAAGCAGGAGTAGGGTTTTACGCATCCGTGTGGCCCGAACCTGGGTAAACTGCTCGCGTGCTTCGCCTCGATCCGCTCTTTGCGCAACCTCCGCCCTCACCGAATCGAAAGGGACTCGGCCCGCCGGTCCCATAGGTGTTCGTGGATCAGTCCCCCGACATCTTTGGCGCGCCAGGTAGGGGTCGAACCTACGACCTTCCGCTTAGTTGTTAGTGCTGCGTTAGTAGCGGAGAGGGAGGCAGATGACGAGCCAGCAACCACGGCAGGCACATCCAGCGACAAGCAGGGGGCTTCCCCGACAAGCTCTGGTCTCGACAAAGATGAATCTGCGCAGATGCACGAGGAAATACAGAAGAAAATGGTGCGGCGCCCAGTCTACTTTGTCAGCTCCCTTCTACAGGGGGCTAGGTCAAGGTACTCTGGCGTGCAGAAATTGCTTTTCGGACTTCTCATGGCCTCGAGAAAGCTGCGCCATTACTTCCAAGCACATGAGATGATGGTTGTCACTCGCTTTCCGCTGAAGAGGATACTTCAGAATCCAGAAGCAACAGGCAGGATTGTTGAGTGGGCACTGGAACTGTCAAGCTTTGGCCTCAAGTTTGAAAGTACTTCAACTATCCAAAGCAAAGCATTGGCAGAATTCATAGCAGAATGGACGCCAACACCAGATGAAGAAATTCCATAAACGAGCATCCCCGTCAACGAAGCGACCAAAGAGTGGCTGATGTACTTTGATGGTGCCTTCTCGCTGCAAGGCGCCGGCGCTGGTGTGCTGCTTGTCGCACCCACCGGAGAGCACCTCAAGTACGTAGTCCATATGCATTTTCCCAAGGAGCAAGCAACAAACAATACTGCAGAGTATGAAAGCTTGCTTGCCGGTCTCAGGATCGCGGCAGACCTTGGGATCAAGAAGCTCATTGTCAGGGGTGACTCATAGCTTGTCGTCCGTCAAGTAAACAAGAATTATCAGAGTCCGTTGATGGAAGCCTACGTCGACGAAGTGAGAAAGCTAGAAGAGCACTTTGACGGCCTACAGATGGAGCATGTTCCAAGAGCTCAGAACGCCATTGTCGATGGCCTATCAAAGTGCGCACCACTTAAGTTACCTGTGGAACCAGGGATTTTTGTGCTCAAGCTGACTCAACCGTCTATAAAGCCATCAACTGGACAGAGCAAGAAGAGGAAGTTGATTTCCGGTGACTATTTGCCGGCAGAGCTCCCCGAAGCCGCCACCAAGAAGGTCCCCAAGATCAACGCCAAGAGCGCTGAGGAGCAGTCTGCTCCGGCAAGCCCTACAGTTTGTTCCGTTGAAGCAGAAGCTCCCGACAAGTTTTTCTCCGGCAAACTTGCCGGGGAACTTCAAGCTCCGGCAGAACCGCAGATTCTTGCCGTAGAAGCGGACTTTCCCGCAGCAACAGATTTGCCTTGCGCTGAGGAGCAATCTGCTCCGGCAAGCCCTAGGGTTTGTTCCGTTGAAGCAGAAGCTCCTGACAAGTTTTGCTCCGGCAAGCTTGCCGGGGAACGTCAAGCTCCGGCAGAGCCGCAGATTCTCGCCGTAGAAGCGGACTTTCCCGCAGCAGCAGATTTGCCTTTAGTCCTTGTTGTCGAGCCACAAGCTCCAGCATGGGCACAGCAAATTGTCCGTTTCCTTCATATAGGAGAACTTCCCGAAGAGCAAGAAGAAGCGGAAAGAGTAGCCCGGCAGTCAAGTATGTACCAGTTTGTCGACAAGGCACTGTACAGAAGAAGACTCAATGGTGTGAAATTGAAGTGTATTCACCGGGAAGACGGACAAAAGCTATTGGCAGAGATACATGGAGGCATATGTGGACACCACATTGGCGCAAGAGCACTTGTCGGCAAAGCATTCCGGCAAGGTTTCTTTTGGCCGACAGCCCTCCAGGATCCAACTACACAAGTAACCAAGTGTGAAGTGTGCCAGTTCCATTCCA
This sequence comes from Triticum urartu, assembly GCF_056163025.1. Taxonomy (NCBI): domain Eukaryota; kingdom Viridiplantae; phylum Streptophyta; class Magnoliopsida; order Poales; family Poaceae; genus Triticum; species Triticum urartu. Next base: position 476,486,759 of record NC_141873.1, on the reverse strand, counting down.
AGCAGATACACCAACCAGCTCAAGCTCTCCAGACGATCCCTTTATCCTGGCCATTTTCGGTCTGGGGGCTCGACATCCTCGGCCCCTTCCCCCGAGCAGTCGGGGGCTTTGAGTACTTGTACGTTGCAATCGACAAGTTCACAAAGTGGCCGGAAGTGGAACCAGTGAGGAAGGTGACAGCACAGTCAGCAGTCAAGTTCTTCAGGTCGATTGTTTGCTGCTTCGGGATCCCTAACAGGATAATCACCGACAATGGAACGCAATTCACGAGCCGCACCTTCATGCAGTACGTCCAAGATCTTGGCGCCAAGGTCTGCTTCGCTTCCGTTGCTCACCCGAGAAGCAACGGTCAAGCGGAGAGGGCAAATGCTGAAGTGCTGCGCGGGCTCAAGACCAGAACTTTCGACAGGTTGCACAAGTGCGGAAGAAACTGGATCGAGGAGCTGCCGGTGGTTCTTTGGTCGATCAGGACGACGCCAAATCGAGCCACTGGCCAGACACCTTCCGCTCTAGTCTATGGAGCAGAGGCAGTTATCCCCACGAAACTCGTATACGGGTCACCTCGAGTGCTCGCTTATGATGAGCTTGAGCAAGAGCAGCTACGACAAGATGACGCGCTGCTCCTTGAGGAAGATCATCTTCAGGCTGCTGTGCGAGCTGCTCGCTACCAGCAAGCTTTGTGCCGCTACCATAGCCGCAAAGTTAACGCCAGAAGTCTCGAGGAAGGCGACCTTGTTCTTCGGCGTGTTCAGTCCGCCAAGAATTCCAACAAGTTAACGCCGAAGTGGGAAGGCCCTTACCGGGTGAAACGAGTCACTAGGCCTGGTGTTGTCCGCCTTGAGACCGAAGATGGCATTCCGGTGAGCAACTCCTGGAACATTGAGCATCTTCGTAAGTTTTACCCGTAAGGCGCGGTTGCCGGAACCTATTCCGGCAACCACCTTTTGTACAAGTCTTGCCGCTGTTGCATGTAATCCTTTGTACAAAGCCGGGCGCAGACCCCGTGCATAAGTAAAGTGAATATGCTCCGCGCATCTTGTCAATTTCATGCTTTCTATATTTTGCATGTGTGATCTGACACTTTGTGCAGCATCTACTCCCCGGTAAGCAATAACGAGACATAAGGCTCCATATCTGTATTTTCTCTTCTTTCTTTTTCACAAGGAAAGGAAGGTTCCCTCGCGCACAAGTTTGCCGGGGGGGAAAGGAGAAGAAAGGGGTATGGACCAGGCGTCGTTCAAGAATTTCGCCTTGCCGGGAAGCAAACAACAGAAAGGATAAGTTACCAAAGTTTGAGCAGTCAGATTTTTTAAATTTTTTAGGTTATCTTCCTTGAATGACCGTGCTTTGTATGGAAAACCTGTGCGCGGAGGAACCAGCTCGTAGCTAGTCGCGCCCTTACTTTGTTTCGAGTCTGCTCAACAACTTAAGCGAGCTGCGACTAGTTGCGACAAGGTTTCTTGTCGGCAGCGGCACCGCCAGCAGGCTGCTGACGTCCCGCACTCAGCGCTTGCGGCTAAGGTGCCTGCGCCGGCAAGTTCCCTAAAAGCGTAGGGTAAAAGCATACAAAGCAAGGAGTCAAGTAAAGGGAATAACATTGCAAGCATTGCCCGAAATAAAATTATATTACAAAATAGCTTGTCGCAGCTCTAACAGATCGTTTTCATAACTTGATCGACAGCGACAAGAAAAAGGAGAAAATGGGCGGCCTAGTCTGCGCGATCGCCCTCAATCCTCTTGATCCCGCTCACCTTGTCCACAATGGGTGCGACAAGGGCCTTGAGCTCCTCTAGATCGGCATCCGGCGGCAAGGTCCTGAGGACATTGGTGAGGCGGAGGCCCGGGTTGCGGAAGGCCACCTTCATCAACACCTTCTAAAGGGCTCCCGCGCAGATCTTGCGCGACTCGTCGGCCAGCTGCTTTGGGATCCTCTCCCGGAGTCGTTGGAGGGCCGTCGCCACGCCTTTGAAGAACAGGGTGAGCTTGGCGCTGGGCTGGAGGCTCCCGTTGGAGGGATACCCGAGATCCGCCATCCCCAGCTGTGCCAGCTCCCTGTCGATATCCGCGGCAGCATTCACCAGACCCTCCGTCCAGTGCTCCACAGTTTCCCTGAAGGCATTTTGGGTGGTGGCAACACTCTCTAGCGGCGCCTTGTCGGCCTTGATCTCCTCCCTCAAGGCCGCCTCCTGCTTCTTGGCGCTGTCCAACGTCTTGGTCAAAGCGGTCAGCTTCAACTCAAGACCCGTGTTGGAGTCCTTGGCGGCGCTGAGCTCTTTGCTCTTCTTGGCAAGAGCGGCCTCCAGCTGCGCCACCCTCGTCTCCAACTCCTTCTTGGCGGCCTCGGCGGTGGCGGCAGCATCCTCCGCTTGCTTGAGGGCTCCGCCAAGTCTTTCCTCGCGCGCGGCAAGCTCCTCCTCGTGGGCGTCAAGATTAACCTTCCGCTGCGCCAGCTCGCCCTCCTCCGCGGCTAGCTTCACAGCGGCAAGTCACTGCCGCTCTTCGGCTTCAGCCTTCTCAAGGAGGAAGGCCTTCTGCGCTTCAACGAGCTGCTCCCGCTCCTCCGCCAGGGACCGGAGGGCTTCCCGGTGGAAACCCCCGAGCTCTTCCGCGCACTTCTCGATATCAGCTCCCGCCTTCGGGACAAGCGCCTCGCGGGATTCCAGCTTGGCTTGCCGCGCGCGGTAGAGCGACATCAACTTCCGCAGCAGCCGCTCTTCTTCGGGCTCGTTGCTGCTGCTGCTTGGCGCGTCAACCACCGTCAACCCAGCGGAGGCGAGCACTTCCCCGTCGAAGATCTCTCCCTCGACTAGCGCCCCGGAGCTTGACGCCCAGGGGAGGTTGATGAAAACGTCGTCGCCGGCCTTCAAGTAGACGCCAGGCTGGGGCTCTTCGGAGCCGGGCGCTGCGGCAGCGGTGGACGGGTCGGCGGTCGGTGTAGCGCCTGGCGCTCCTGCGGCCTCAGGGCCGTCAGTGCGATCGCCAGACCCCTCGCCAGCTGCTGCGGCGGCAGCCTTGGCGGCCTCTGCGCCGGCGGGATCGCCAGCGCCGGCTGCTTCTTCGGCGGCAACCTCGGTCTCCATCGGCTCTGTAGCAGATGGATCTGACAGCCGGAAAGGGGAGAAGAGTCAAGCAAAAATCCAATAAAAAGAAAATCAAGAGAAGAAGAACCCAAGAGAAGTTTTGAAGCAAGAGGAGTACCTGCACCAGGTTCTGCAGTCGTGGTCTCCGCCGTCGGGGGGCCGTTGGTGCTGACCCTTGCCGGAGAACCCTCCCTTGCCGGAGACTTCTCCCTTACCGGGAAGCCCTCCCTTGCCGGAGAGTTCTCCCTTGTCGGGGGATCCTCCCTTGGCTCCTGGTGAGGCTGCTCTGCTCCTACACAAATCAACAAGCAGATATCAGCAAAGACAAGTACCCATGCGCGCCTCGCAGCAGAAAGTAAACCATATACTTACGCCGGGGGCTGCTCTGGAGAAGGGTTGCCGGGTCCGACAAGGTTTTCTCGGGCGCGCCCCCCGCCGTCGCGGTGGGTTCGTCCTCGATGACGATCACCGGGACCTTGGCCCTCTTTGCTGCTCTCTGGGCCAGAGTCCTAAAGAGGAACAAGTTCAGAGAAAAGCAAGTGAGAAACAAGACAAACAGCAAGAATTGAAGAAACGCAAGTACAGCAAGAGAAGCTTACTCTTCTTCTTCTTCCTCGTCGAAGCTGAACGCGGAGAAGTCGAAGTCCGGCGCTCGCCCAGCACGAGGAGGCGGAGGAGAAGCTTCCCTTGGCCGCTTGGCGGGAGCAGTGGCGGTGGTCTGAGACGACCCCGCTTCGGCTGCCGGCGCGGCGTGAGCAGCGGCGGGAACTGAAGCGGTGGTCCGGCTAGACTCCGCTCCAGTTGCCGTCGCCGCATGAGGCGCTCCCGCGGCAACGGTGGTTGCCGCGGTGGAGCGCGTCACGCGGCGTGGCGACTGTTGACCCGCTTGCCACTCCGCCACATCACCGGCCTTGCGGAGACGCCTTCTTGGTGGGGATGGAGGCTCTGCTTGCGGCGAGCTGCCTGAAGATGAGGAGGAAGAAGAGTTGATGTCTAGCGAGCCGCTCGTATCCTTGGCGGGCTCGCTTGGCTCGCCGTCACGCCCGGCAAGCTCCTTCTTGCCGGCGGGCTCCCCTCGCTCGGCACAGCTTGCCGCCTCTGCTGCATCTGCCTCCTCCACGGTGAATCCAAAGTCACCCGCGGCTGCGGCTGCCGCCGCCTCTTCCACCCTAGTGGCGATGAGTGCAAGCTCTGCATCGGTGGTGTCGCGGGTGAGGCCATCCTTCTCGTCGGAGCGGATCGGCACTTCCACCAAGTCATCGAAGAACTGCTGCACGACGTCGTCTGCGGGCTCCTGCCAAGTTGGCACAATTCCGTGCGAGTCGCACTCCGGCATCATTGCACGGATGCGATCGAGCGAGGAATTGTTGCACAGCGGAACGACGCCCCCCGGCAACCTGAAGACCTCGGGATGTTGGGGGTCATACTTGAACAGCTCCTGCAGCATCGCGTGGAGCTCCAGGACAGTGAAGTTGTAGTTGAGGCCCGGCCGCAGCCTCATGATATCTGCCGCATTCTTGAACTCCCAAGTGGGCCTCCCTCGTTCCTGCAGGGGGGCGATGTGGCAGCGAAGAAAGTCTGCGCCAACAGCGCCTACAGTAAGCCCGGCAAGCCTGAGGCGTAGGATCCGGGTGACAGCAATCTTCAGCCTGTCGTCTTCCGGGGCCACGTCACTCCAATCGCTGCCGCGTGCTACTGGGGTTTTGCGCCGGGTGGTGAATGGCTGCGGGTTCTCCTCGTCAATCCAGCACCAGTCTGCTCTCCACTCCTCCCACTTGCCGCGGAATTCTCCCTCCAAATACGTTTCCTTCTTGCCGGCCCTTGAGATCCAGGCGATTCCGCCGGATAGGGGCTCTCCTCTCTCTACTCGGGGTATGAAGAAGTGGCGAAAGAGGGCTACGTTGGGATGGACTCCGACAAAGTTTTCGCAAAGATGTGCGAAAACTGCCATGGTCAGAACGGCATTGGGGGTGAAGTCAAGGAGGTGGAATCCGTAGGTATTCATGAGGTCGCAGAAGAATTCAGAGAAGGGCGGGCAGAGCCCGCAGTAGAAGAACAAGGCGAAGAAGGGGTATCCGTTTGGGGCCTTCTTCCAAGCGGCGGCGGGGAGTACCTTCGTGCGCGGATGCGCGCGCGTCTCCGTCGACCAGAAGAGGTAGTAGTTCTCCCTCAGCTCCTTCGTGGCAAGCTTGGGGGGGAAGACGGCCCGCTCATTCCGCACCGCCGCAAGCCGCTGCGCCTCAGTCGACTTCACGACCTTCCCCTTGTCGGCTTTTGGAGCCATGGCGGAAGTGGTGGAGGGGGTCGACGGCGTTGGTGGTACTGGTGGCGATGGGGGGCAGAGCGCTGCTCTCTCTCTCTCAGCTTTGGGAAGGCGAGGGAGCGGCGGAGATTTCTGAGATTGGAAGCAGCAACTAGCAAATGGGCGAACTGCCCCTGTTTCCTCTGCTTATAAAGAGGGAGGGGGCGGACGTTTCGCATTTCCGAATAAACAAACCACCCACGATCTCTCCCACGACGCCGCATTCAACGCGTGCCGTTCGGGGAGGGCGCGGTGGATAC